>NC_141785.1:9115226-9162041 GCF_054643075.1 Acanthaster planci | reverse complement strand
TGTAGTCATTGAAATATCTGTAAAAGAAGGCAACAGTTCTTGTGCGATTGCTTTGTATTTTCTCTGATTTTTCCTTTGATTCGCACGTAGAGGGAGCCTCTTTCCCATGTAAAGTTGGCTTCATATTTGCGACTGTAAAATGACTGAGAATGGTCCAAATCAGGCAATCGATGTGTCATCTGAAGGGGAACATGTTCCTCTACACAGTGATGTAAGTTTCATTTCCATATTTGTTGTAGTTATTGAAATATCTGAAAAAGAAGGCAACAGTTCTTGTGCGATTGCTTTATATTTTCTCTGAATTTCCTTTTATTCACACGTAGAGGGTGCCTCTTCCCGCGTAAAGTTGGCTTCATATTTGCGACTCTAAAATGACTGAGAATGGTCAAAATCAGGCAATCGAGGTGTCATCTGGAAGGGCACATGTTCCTCTACACAGTGATGTAAGTTTCATTTCCATATTTGTTGCAGTTACTTAAATATCTTGGAAAGAAGGCAACAGTTCTTGTCGTAATGCTTCGTATTTTTGTTGGATTTCTGCCACACGTAGCAGTTCCTCTTCCCGCGTAAAGTTAGCGTCATATTTGTGACTCTAAAATGACTGAGAATGGTCCAAATCAGGCAATCGAGGTGTCATCTGAAAGGGCACATGTTCCTCTACACAGTGATGTAAGTTTCATTTCCATATTTGTTGCAGTTACTGAAATATCTTGGTAAGAAGGCAACAGTTCTTGTCGTAATGCTTCGTATTTTTGTTGGATTTCTGCCACACGTAGCAGTTCCTCTTCCTGCGTAAAGTTGGCTTCATATTTGCGACTCTAAAATGACTGAGAATGGTCCAAATCAGGCAATCGAGGTGTCATCTGAAAGGGCACATGTTCCTCTACACAGTGATGTAAGTTTCATTTCCATATTTGTTGTAGTCATTGAAATATCTGTAAAAGAAGGCAACAGTTCTTGTGCGACTGCTTTGTATTTTCTCTGATTTTCCTTTGATTCACACGTAGAGGGTGCCTCTTCCCGCGTAAAGTTGGCTTCATATTTGCGACTCTAAAATGACTGAGAATGGTCCAAATCAGGCAATCGAGGTGTCATCTGAAAGGGCACATGTTCCTCTACACAGTGATGTAAGTTTCATTTCCATATTTGTTGTAGTTATTGAAATATCTGAAAAAGAAGGCAACAGTTCTGGTGCGATTGCTTTGTATTTTCTCTGAATTTCCTTTTATTCACACGTAGAGGGTGCTTCTTCCCGCGTAAGGTTGGCTTCATATTTGCGACTCTAAAATGACTGAGAATGGTCCAAATCAGGCAATCGAGGTGTCATCTGAAAGGGCACATGTTCTTCTACACAGTGATGTAAGTTTCATTTCTATATTCGTTGCAGTTACTGAAATATCTTGGAAAGAAGGCAACAGTTCTTGTCGTAATGCTTCGTATTTTTTGTTGGATTTCTGAAACACCTAGCAGTTCCTCTTCCCGCGTAAAATTGGCGTCATATTTGCGACTCTAAAAATGACTGAAGAAGGCAACAGTTCTTGTGCAAACTGCTTTGTATTTTCTCTGATTTTCCTTTGATTCACACGTAGAGGGTGCCTCTTCCCGCGTAAAGTTGGCTTCATATTTGCGACTCTAAAATGACTGAGAATGGTCCAAATCAGGCAATCGAGGTGTCATCTGAAAGGGCACATGTTCCTCTACACAGTGATGTAAGTTTCATTTCCATATTTGTTGTAGTCATTGAAATATCTGTAAAAGAAGGCAACAGTTCTTGTGCGACTGCTTTGTATTTTCTCTGATTTTCCTTTGATTCGCACGTAGAGGGAACCTCTTCCCGCGTAAAGTTGGCGTCATATTTGCGACTGTAAAATGACTGAGAATGGTCCAAATCAGACAATCGAAATGTCATCTTAAAGGGCATATGTTCCCTCTACACAGTGATGTAAGTTTCATTTCCATATTATTTGCAGTTATTGAAATATCTGAAAAAGAAGGCTACAGTTCTTGTGCAATTGCTTCGTATTTTCTCTGATTTTCCTTTGATTCACACGTAGAGAGTGCGTCTTCCCGTGTAAAATTGGCTTCATATTTGCGACTCTAAAATGACTGAGAATGGTCCAAGTCAGGCAATTGAGGTGTCATCTGAAAGGGCACATGTTCCTCTACACAGTGATGTAAGTTTCATTTCCATATTTGATGTAGTCATTGAAATATCTGTAAAAGAAGGCAACAGTTCTTGTGCGACTGCTTTGTATTTTCTCTGATTTTCCTTTGATTCGCACGTAGAGGGAGCCTCTTCCCATGTAAAGTTGGCGTCATATTTGCGACTCTAAAATGACTGAGAATGGTCCAAATCAGGCAATCGAGGTGTCATCTGAAAGGGCACATGTTCCTCTACACAGTGATGTAAGTTTCATTTCCATATTTGTTGCAGTTACTGAAATATCTTGGAAAGAAGGCAACAGTTCTTGTCGTAATGCTTCGTATTTTTGTTGGATTTCTGCCACACGTAGCAGTTCCTCTTCCCGCGTAAAGTTGGCGTCATATTTGCGACTCTAAAATGACTGAGAATGGTCCAAATCAGGCAATCGAGGTGTCATCTGAAAGGGCACATGGTCCTCTACACAGTGATGTAAGTTTCATTTCCATATTTGTTGTAGTGATTGAAATATTATAAAAAGAAGGCAACAGTTCTTGTGCGACTGCTTTGTATGTTCTCTGATTTTCCTTTGATTCACACGTAGAGGGAGCCTCTTCCCACGTAAAGTTGGCTTCAAATTTGCGACTCTAAAATGACTGAGAATGGTCCAAATCAGGCAATCGAGGTGTCATCTGAAAGGGCACATGTTCCTCTACACAGTGATGTAAGTTTCATTTCCATATCTGTTGCAGTTACTGAAATATCTTGGAAAGAAGGCAACAGTTCTTGTCGTAATGCTTCGTATTTTTGTTGGATTTCTGCCACACGTAGCAGTTCCTCTTCCCGCGTAAAGTTGGCGTCATATTTGCGACTCTAAAATGACTGAGAATGGTCCAAATCAGGCAATCGAAGTGTCATCTGAAAGGGCATATGTTCCTCTGCACAGTGATGTAAGTTTCATTTCTATATTCGTTGCAGTTACTGAAATATCTTGCAAAGAAGACAGGAGTCCCTGCCTACTGCTTCGTAGTTTTGTTGGATTTCTACCTTTATCCACACGTAGCAGTGCATCTTCCCGCGTAAGGTTGGCTTCATATTTGTGACTCTAAAATGACTGAGAATGGTCCAAATCAGGCAATCGAAGTGTCAACTTAAAGGACACATGTTCCTCTACACACTGATGTAAGTTTCATTTCCATATTTGTTGTATTTATTGAAATATCTGAAAAAGAGGGCAAAAGTTCTTTTGCGATTACTTTGTATTTTCTCTGAATTTCCTTTGATTTGCACGTAGAGGGAGCCTCTTCCCATGTAAAGTTGGCTTCATATTTGCGACTGTAAAATGACTGAGAATGGTCCACATCAGGCAATCGAGGTGTCATCTGAAAGGGCACATGTTCCTCTGCACAGTGATGTAAGTTTCATTTCCATATTTGTTGTAGTTATTGAAATATCTTGCAAAGAAGACAGGAGTCCTTGTCCTACTGCTTCGTATTTTTGTTGGATTTCTACCTTTATCCACACGTAGCAGTTCCTCTTCCCGCGTAAAGTTGGCGTCATATTTGCGACTCTAAAATGACTGAGAATGGTCCAAATCAGACAATCGAAGTGTCATCTGAAAGGGAACATGTTCCTCTACACAGTGATGTAAGTTTCATTTCCATATTTGTTGTAGTTATTGAAATATCTGAAAAAGAAGGCAACAGTTCTTGTGCAATTGCTTCGTATTTTCTCTGATTTTCCTTTGATTCACACGTACAGGGTTCCGCTTCCCGCGTAAAGTTGGCGTCATATTTGCGACTCTAAAATGACTGAGAATGGTCCAAATCAGGCAATCGAGGTGTCATCTGAAAGGGCACATGTTCCTCTACACAGTGATGTAAGTTTCATTTCCATATTTGTTGTAGTCATTGAAATATCTGTAAAAGAAGGCAACAGTTCTTGTGCGACTGCTTTGTATTTTCTCTGATTTTCCTTTGATTCGCACGTAGAGGGAGCCTCTTCCCATGTAAAGTTGGCTTCATATTTGCGACTGTAAAATGACTGAGAATGGTCCAAATCAGACAATCGAAGTGTCATCTGAAAGGGAACATGTTCCTCTACACAGTGATGTAAGTTTCATTTCCATATTTGTTGTAGTTATTGAAATATCTGAAAAAGAAGGCAACAGTTCTGGTGCGATTGCTTTGTATTTTCTCTGAATTTCCTTTTATTCACACGTAGAGGGTGCCTCTTCCCGCGTAAAGTTGGCTTCATATTTGCGACTCTAAAATGACTGAGAATGGTCAAAATCAGGCAATCGAGGTGTCATCTGGAAGGGCACATGTTCCTCTACACAGTGATGTAAGTTTCATTTCCATATTTGTTGCAGTTACTTAAATATCTTGGAAAGAAGGCAACAGTTCTTGTCGTAATGCTTCGTATTTTTGTTGGATTTCTGCCACACGTAGCAGTTCCTCTTCCCGCGTAAAGTTAGCGTCATATTTGTGACTCTAAAATGACTGAGAATGGTCCAAATCAGGCAATCGAGGAGTCATCTGAAAGGGCACATGTTCCTCTACACAGTGATGTAAGTTTCATTTCCATATTTGTTGCAGTTACTGAAATATCTTGGAAAGAAGGCAACAGTTCTTGTCGTAATGCTTCGTATTTTGTTGGATTTCTGCCACACGTAGCAGTTCCTCTTCCCGCGTAAAGTTGGCGTCATATTTGCGACTCTAAAATGACTGAGAATGGTCCAAATCAGGCAATCGAGGTGTCATCTGAAAGGGCACATGTTCCTCTACACAGTGATGTAAGTTTCATTTCCATATTTGTTGTAGTCATTGAAATATCTGTAAAAGAAGGCAACAGTTCTTGTGCGACTGCTTTGTATTTTCTCTGATTTTCCTTTGATTCACACGTAGAGGGTGCCTCTTCCCGCGTAAAGTTGGCTTCATATTTGCGACTCTAAAATGACTGAGAATGGTCCAAATCAGGCAATCGAGGTGTCATCTGAAAGGGCACATGTTCCTCTACACAGTGATGTAAGTTTCATTTCCATATTTGTTGTAGTTATTGAAATATCTGAAAAAGAAGGCAACAGTTCTTGTGCGATTGCTTTGTATTTTCTCTGAATTTCCTTTTATTCACACGTAGAGGGTGCCTCTTCCCGCGTAAAGTTGGCTTCATATTTGCGACTCTAAAATGACTGAGAATGGTCCAAATCAGGCAATCGAGGTGTCATCTGAAAGGGCACATGTTCTTCTACACAGTGATGTAAGTTTCATTTCTATATTCGTTGCAGTTACTGAAATATCTTGGAAAGAAGGCAACAGTTCTTGTCGTAATGCTTCGTATTTTTGTTGGATTTCTGCCACACGTAGCAGTTCCTCTTCCCGCGTAAAGTTGGCGTCATATTTGCGACTCTAAAATGACTGAAGAAGGCAACAGTTCTTGTGCAACTGCTTTGTATTTTCTCTGATTTTCCTTTGATTCACACGTAGAGGGTGCCTCTTCCCGCGTAAAGTTGGCTTCATATTTGCGACTCTAAAATGACTGAGAATGGTCCAAATCAGGCAATCGAGGTGTCATCTGAAAGGGCACATGTTCCTCTACACAGTGATGTAAGTTTCATTTCCATATTTGTTGTAGTCATTGAAATATCTGTAAAAGAAGGCAACAGTTCTTGTGCGACTGCTTTGTATTTTCTCTGATTTTCCTTTGATTCGCACGTAGAGGGAGCCTCTTCCCGCGTAAAGTTGGCGTCATATTTGCGACTGTAAAATGACTGAGAATGGTCCAAATCAGACAATCGAAGTGTCATCTTAAAGGGCATATGTTCCTCTACACAGTGATGTAAGTTTCATTTCCATATTATTTGCAGTTATTGAAATATCTGAAAAAGAAGGCTACAGTTCTTGTGCAATTGCTTCGTATTTTCTCTGATTTTCCTTTGATTCACACGTAGAGAGTGCGTCTTCCCGTGTAAAATTGGCTTCATATTTGCGACTCAAAAATGACTGAGAATGGTCCAAATCAGGCAATCGAGGTGTCATCTGAAAGGGCACATGTTCCTCTACACAGTGATGTAAGTTTCATTTCCATATTTGTTGTAGTCATTGAAATATCTGTAAAAGAAGGCAACAGTTCTTGTGCGACTGCTTTGTATTTTCTCTGATTTTCCTTTGATTCGCACGTAGAGGGAGCCTCTTCCCATGTAAAGTTGGCGTCATATTTGCGACTCTAAAATGACTGAGAATGGTCCAAATCAGGCAATCGAGGTGTCATCTGAAAGGGCACATGTTCCTCTACACAGTGATGTAAGTTTCATTTCCATATTTGTTGCAGTTACTGAAATATCTTGGAAAGAAGGCAACAGTTCTTGTCGTAATGCTTCGTATTTTTGTTGGATTTCTGCCACACGTAGCAGTTCCTCTTCCCGCGTAAAGTTGGCGTCATATTTGCGACTCTAAAATGACTGAGAATGGTCCAAATCAGGCAATCGAGGTGTCATCTGAAAGGGCACATGTTCCTCTACACAGTGATGTAAGTTTCATTTCCATATTTGTTGTAGTCATTGAAATATCTGTAAAAGAAGGCAACAGTTTTTGTGCGACTGCTTTGTATTTTCTCTGATTTTCCTTTGATTCGCACGTAGAGGGAGCCTCTTCCCATGTAAAGTTGGCTTCATATTTGCGACTGTAAAATGACTGAGAATGGTCCAAATCAGGCAATCGAGGTGTCATCTGAAAGGGCACATGTTCCTCTACACAGTGATGTAAGTTTCATTTCCATATTTGTTGCAGTTACTGAAATATCTTGGAAAGAAGGCAACAGTTCTTGTCGTAATGCTTCGTATTTTTGTTGGATTTCTGCCACACGTAGCAGTTCCTCTTCCCGCGTAAAGTTGGCGTCATATTTGCGACTCTAAAATGACTGAGAATGGTCCAAATCAGGCAATCGAGGTGTCATCTGAAAGGGCACATGTTTCTCTACACAGTGATGTAAGTTTCATTTCCATATTTGTTGCAGTTACTGAAATATCTTGGAAAGAAGGCAACAGTTCTTGTCGTAATGCTTCGTATTTTTGTTGGATTTCTGCCACACGTAGCAGTTCCTCTTCCCGCGTAAAGTTGGCGTCATATTTGCGACTGTAAAATGACTGAAAATGGTCCAAATCAGGCAATCGAGGTGTCATCTGAAAGGGAACATGTTCCTCTACACAGTGATGTAAGTTTCATTTCCATATTTGTTGTAGTCATTGAAATATCTGTAAAAGAAGGCAACAGTTCTTGTGCGACTGCTTTGTATTTTCTCTGATTTTCCTTTGATTCGCACGTAGAGGGAGCCTCTTCCCATGTAAAATTGGCTTCATATTTGCGACTGTAAAATGACTGAGAATGGTCCAAATCAGACAATCGAAGTGTCATCTGAAAGGGAACATGTTCCTCTACACAGTGATGTAAGTTTCATTTCCATGTTTGTTGTAGTTATTGAAATATATGAAAAAGAAGGCAACAGTTCTTGTGCAACTGCTTCGTATTTTCTCTGATTTTCCTTTGATTCACACGTAGAGGGTTCCTCTTCCCGCGTAAAGTTGGCTTCATATTTGCGACTCTAAAATGACTGAGAATTGTCCAAATCAGGCAATCGAGGTGTCATCTGAAAGGGCACATGTTCTTCTACACAGTGATGTAAGTTTCATTTCCATATTTGTTGCAGTTACTGAAATATCTGTAAAAGAAGGCAACAGTTCTTTTGCGACTGCTTTGTATTTTCTCTGATTTTCCTTTGATTCGCACGTAGAGGGAGCCTCTTCCCGAGTAAAGTTGGCGTCATATTTGCGACTGTAAAATGACTGAGAATGGTCCAAATCAGGCAATCGAGGTGTCATCTGAAAGGGCACATGTTCCTCTACACAGTGATGTAAGTTTCATTTCCATATTTGTTGCAGTTACTGAAATATCTTGGAAAGAAGGCAACAGTTCTTGTCGTAATGCTTCGTATTTTTGTTGGATTTCTGCCACACGTAGCAGTTCCTCTTCCCGCGTAAAGTTGGCGTCATATTTGCGACTCTAAAATGACTGAGAATGGTCCAAATCAGGCAATCGAGGTGTCATCTGAAAGGGCACATGTTCCTCTACACAGTGATGTAGGTTTCATTTCCATATTTGTTGCAGTTACTGAAATATCTTGGAAAGAAGGCAACAGTTCTTGTCGTAATGCTTCGTATTTTGTTGGATTTCTGCCACACGTAGCAGTTCCTCTTCCCGCGTAAAGTTGGCGTCATATTTGCGACTCTAAAATGACTGAAAATGGTCCAAATCAGGCAATCGAGGTGTCATCTGAAAGGGAACATGTTCCTCTACACAGTGATGTTAAGTTTCATTTCCATATTTGTTGTAGTCATTGAAATATCTGTAAAAGAAGGCAACAGTTCTTGTGCGACTGCTTTGTATTTTCTCTGATTTTCCTTTGATTCGCACGTAGAGGGAGCCTCTTCCCATGTAAAATTGGCTTCATATTTGCGACTGTAAAATGACTGAGAATGGTCCAAATCAGACAATCGAAGTGTCATCTGAAAGGGAACATGTTCCTCTACACAGTGATGTAAGTTTCATTTCCATGTTTGTTGTAGTTATTGAAATATATGAAAAAGAAGGCAACAGTTCTTGTGCAACTGCTTCGTATTTTCTCTGATTTTCCTTTGATTCACACGTAGAGGGTTCCTCTTCCCGCGTAAAGTTGGCTTCATATTTGCGACTCTAAAATGACTGAGAATTGTCCAAATCAGGCAATCGAGGTGTCATCTGAAAGGGCACATGTTCCTCTACACAGTGATGTAAGTTTCATTTCC
Source organism: Acanthaster planci (assembly GCF_054643075.1). Classification (NCBI taxonomy): domain Eukaryota; kingdom Metazoa; phylum Echinodermata; class Asteroidea; order Valvatida; family Acanthasteridae; genus Acanthaster; species Acanthaster planci. The sequence goes on along the minus strand of NC_141785.1, from coordinate 9,153,063 downwards.
ATATTTGTTGTAGTTATTGAAATATCTGAAAAAGAAGGCAACAGTTCTTGTGCGATTGCTTTGTATTTTCTCTGAATTTCCTTTTATTCACACGTAGAGGGTGCCTCTTCCCGCGTAAAGTTGGCTTGATATTTGTGACTCTAAAATGACTGAGAATGGTCAAAATCAGGCAATCGAGGTGTCATCTGGAAGGGCACATGTTCCTCTACACAGTGATGTAAGTTTCATTTCCATATTTGTTGCAGTTACTGAAATATCTTGGAAAGAAGGCAACAGTTCTTGTGCGACTGCTTTGTATTTTCTCTGATTTTCCTTTGATTCGCACGTAGAGGGAGCCTCTTCCCATGTAAAGTTGGCGTCATATTTGCGACTCTAAAATGACTGAGAATGGTCCAAATCAGGCAATCGAGGTGTCATCTGAAAGGGCACATGTTCCTCTACACGGTGATGTAAGTTTCGTTTCCATATTTGTTGTAGTCATTGAAATATCTGTAAAAGAAGGCAACAGTTCTTGTGCGACTGCTTTGTATTTTCTCTGATTTTCCTTTGATTCGCACGTAGAGGGAGCCTCTTCCCATGTAAAGTTGGCGTCATATTTGCGACTGTAAAATGACTGAGAATGGTCCAAATCAGGCAATCGAGGTGTCATCTGAAAGGGCACATGTTCCTCTACACAGTGATGTAAGTTTCATTTCCATATTTGTTGCAGTTACTGAAATATCTTGGAAAGAAGGCAACAGTTCTTGTCGTAATGCTTTGTATTTTTGTTGGATTTCTGCCACACGTAGCAGTTCCTCTTCCCGCGTAAAGTTGGCGTCATATTTGCGACTCTAAAATGACTGAGAATGGTCCAAATCAGGCAATCGAGGTGTCATCTGAAAGGGCACATGTTCCTCTACACAGTGATGTAAGTTTCATTTCCATATTTGTTGCAGTTACTGAAATATCTTGGAAAGAAGGCAACAGTTCTTGTCGTAATGCTTCGTATTTTTGTTGGATTTCTGCCACACGTAGCAGTTCCTCTTCCCGCGTAAAGTTGGCGTCATATTTGCGACTCTAAAATGACTGAAAATGGTCCAAATCAGGCAATCGATGTGTCATCTGAAAGGGCACATGTTCCTCTACACAGTGATGTAAGTTTTATTTCCATATTTGTTGTAGTGATTGAAATATCTGAAAAAGAAGGCAACAGTTCTTGTGCGATTGCTTCGTATTTTCTCTGATTTTCCTTTGATTCGCACGTAGAGGGAGCCTCTTCCCATGTAAAGTTGGCTTCATATTTCCGACTCTAAAATGACTGAGAATGGTCCAAATCAGGCAATCGAGGTGTCATCTGAAAGGGCACATGTTCCTCTACACAGTGATGTAAGTTTCATTTCCATATTTGTTGTAGTCATTGAAATATCTGTAAAAGAAGGCAACAGTTCTTGTGCGACTGCTTTGTATTTTCTCTGATTTTCCTTTGATTCGCACGTAGAGGGAGCCTCTTCCCATGTAAAGTTGGCTTCATATTTCCGACTCTAAAATGACTGAGAATGGTCCAAATCAGGCAATCGAGGTGTCATCTGAAAGGGCACATGTTCCTCTACACAGTGATGTAAGTTTCATTTCCATATTTGTTGCAGTTACTGAAATATCTTGGAAAGAAGGCAACAGTTCTTGTCGTAATGCTTCGTATTTTTGTTGGATTTCTGCCACACGTAGCAGTTCCTCTTCCCGCGTAAAGTTGGCGTCATATTTGCGACTGTAAAATGACTGAGAATGGTCCAAATCAGGCAATCGAGGTGTCATCTGAAAGGGCACATGTTCCTCTACACAGTGATGTAAGTTTCATTTCCATATTTGTTGCAGTTACTGAAATATCTTGGAAAGAAGGCAACAGTTCTTGTCGTAATGCTTCGTAATTTTGTTGGATTTCTGCCACACGTAGCAGTTCCTCTTCTAGTGTAAAGTTGGCGTCATATTTGCGACTCTAAAATGACTGAGAATGGTCCAAATCAGGCAATCGAGGTGTCATCTGAAAGGGCACATGTTCCTCTACACAGTGATGTAAGTTTTATTTCCATATTTGTTGTAGTCATTGAAATATCTGTAAAAGAAGGTAACAGTTCTTGTGCGACTGCTTTGTATTTTCTCTGATTTTCCTTTGATTCGCACGTAGAGGGAGCCTCTTCCCATGTAAAGTTGGCGTCATATTTGCGACTGTAAAATGACTGAGAATGGTCCAAATCAGGCAATCGAGGTGTCATCTGAAAGGGCACATGTTCCTCTACACAGTGATGTAAGTTTCATTTCCATATTTGTTGCAGTTACTAAAATATCTTGGAAAGAAGGCAACAGTTCTTGTCGTAATGCTTCGTATTTTTGTTGGATTTCTGCCACACGTAGCAGTTCCTCTTCCCGCGTAAAGTTGGCGTCATATTTGCGACTCTAAAATGACTGAGAATGGTCCAAATCAGGCAATCGAGGTGTCATCTGAAAGGGCACATGTTCCTCTACACAGTGATGTAAGTTTCATTTCCATATTTGTTGCAGTTACTGAAATATCTTGGAAAGAAGGCAACAGTTCTTGTCGTAATGCTTCGTATTTTTGTTGGATTTCTGCCACACGTAGCAGTTCCTCTTCCCGCGTAAAGTTGGCGTCATATTTGCGACTCTAAAATGACTGAGAATGGTCCAAATCAGACAATCGAAGTGTCATCTGAAAGGGAACATGTTCCTCTACACAGTGATGTAAGTTTCATTTCCATATTTGTTGTAGTTATTGAAATATCTGAAAAAGAAGGCAACAGTTCTTGTGCGATTGCTTTGTATTTTCTCTGATTTTCCTTTGATTCACACGTAGAGGGTGCCTCTTCCCGCGTAAAGTTGGCTTCATATTTGCGACTCTAAAATGACTGAGAATGGTCCAAATCAGGCAGTCGATGTGTCATCTGAAAGGGAACATGTTCCTCTACACAGTGATGTAAGTTTCATTTCCATATTTGTTGTAGTCATTGAAATATCTGTAAAAGAAGGCAACAGTTCTTGTGCGACTGCTTTGTATTTTCTCTGATTTTCCTTTGATTCGCACGTAGAGGGAGCCTCTTCCCATGTAAAGTTGGCTTCATATTTCCGACTCTAAAATGACTGAGAATGGTCCAAATCAGGCAATCGAGGTGTCATCTGAAAGGGAACATGTTCCTCTACACAGTGATGTAAGTTTCATTTCCATATTTGTTGTAGTTATTGAAATATCTGAAAAAGAAGGCAACAGTTCTGGTGCGATTGCTTTGTATTTTCTCTGAATTTCCTTTTATTCACACGTAGAGGGTGCCTCTTCCCGCGTAAAGTTGGCTTCATATTTGCGACTCTAAAATGACTGAGAATGGTCCAAATCAGGCAATCGAGGTGTCATCTGAAAGGGCACATGTTCCTCTACACAGTGATGTAAGTTTCATTTCCATATTTGTTGCAGTTACTGAAATATCTTGGAAAGAAGGCAACAGTTCTTGTCGTAATGCTTCGTATTTTTGTTGGATTTCTGCCACACGTAGCAGTTCCTCTTCCCGCGTAAAGTTAGCGTCATATTTGTGACTCTAAAATGACTGAGAATGGTCCAAATCAGGCAATCGAGGTGTCATCTGAAAGGGCACATGTTCCTCTACACAGTGATGTAAGTTTCATTTCCATATTTGTTGCAGTTACTGAAATATCTTGGAAAGAAGGCAACAGTTCTTGTCGTAATGCTTCGTATTTTTGTTGGATTTCTGCCACACGTAGCAGTTCCTCTTCCCGCGTAAAGTTGGCGTCATATTTGCGACTCTAAAATGACTGAGAATGGTCCAAATCAGGCAATCGAGGTGTCATCTGAAAGGGCACATGTTCCTCTACACAGTGATGTAAGTTTCATTTCCATATTTGTTGTAGTCATTGAAATATCTGTAAAAGAAGGCAACAGTTCTTGTGCGACTGCTTTGTATTTTCTCTGATTTTCCTTTGATTCACACGTAGAGGGTGCCTCTTCCCGCGTAAAGTTGGCTTCATATTTGCGACTCTAAAATGACTGAGAATGGTCCAAATCAGGCAATCGAGGTGTCATCTGAAAGGGCACATGTTCCTCTACACAGTGATGTAAGTTTTATTTCCATATTTGTTGTAGTTATTGAAATATCTGAAAAAGAAGGCAACAGTTCTTGTGCGATTGCTTTGTATTTTCTCTGAATTTCCTTTTATTCACACGTAGAGGGTGCCTCTTCCCGCGTAAAGTTGGCTTCATATTTGCGACTCTAAAATGACTGAGAATGGTCCAAATCAGGCAATCGAGGTGTCATCTGAAAGGGCACATGTTCCTCTACACAGTGATGTAAGTTTCATTTCTATATTCGTTGCAGTTACTGAAATATCTTGGAAAGAAGGCAACAGTTCTTGTCGTAATGCTTCGTATTTTTGTTGGATTTCTGCCACACGTAGCAGTTCCTCTTCCCGCGTAAAGTTGGCGTCATATTTGCGACTCTAAAATGACTGAGAATGCAACAGTTCTTGTGCGATTGCTTTGTATTTTGTCTGATTTTCCCCTTGATTCACACGTAGAATGTGCCTCTTCCCGCGTAAAGTTGGCTTCATATTTGCGACTCTAAAATGACTGAGAATGGTCCAAATCAGGCAATCGAGGTGTCATCTGAAAGGGCACATGTTCCTCTACACAGTGATGTAAGTTTCATTTCCATATTTGTTGTAGTCATTGAAATATCTGTAAAATAAGGCAACAGTTCTTGTGCGACTGCTTTGTATTTTCTCTGATTTTCCTTTGATTCGCACGTAGAGGGAGCCTCTTCCCGCGTAAAGTTGGCGTCATATTTGCGACTGTAAAATGACTGAGAATGGTCCAAATCAGACAATCGAAGTGTCATCTTAAAGGGCATATGTTCCTCTACACAGTGATGTAAGTTTCATTTCCATATTATTTGCAGTTATTGAAATATCTGAAAAAGAAGGCTACAGTTCTTGTGCAATTGCTTCGTATTTTCTCTGATTTTCCTTTGATTCACACGTAGAGAGTGCGTCTTCCCGCGTAAAGTTGGCGTCATATTTGCGACTCTAAAATGACTGAAAATGGTCCAAATCAGGCAATCGATGTGTCATCTGAAAGGGCACATGTTCCTCTACACAGTGATGTAAGTTTTATTTCCATATTTGATGTAGTTATTGAAATATCTGAAAAAGAAGGCAACAGTTCTTGTGCGATTGCTTTGTATTTTCTCTGATTTTCCTTTGATTCGCACGTAGAGGGAGCCTCTTCCCATGTAAAGTTGGCTTCATATTTGCGACTCTAAAATGACTGAGAATGGTCCAAATCAGGCAATCGAGGTGTCATCTGAAAGGGCACATGTTCCTCTACACAGTGATGTAAGTTTCATTTCCATATTTGTTGCAGTTACTGAAATATCTTGGAAAGAAGGCAACAGTTCTTGTCGTAATGCTTCGTATTTTTGTTGGATTTCTGCCACACGTAACAGTGCCTCTTCCCGCGTAAGGTTGGCTTCATATTTGCGACTCTAAAATGACTGAGAATGGTCCAAATCAGGCAATCGAGGTGTCATCTGAAAGGGCACATGTTCCTCTACACAGTGATGTAAGTTTCATTTCCATATTTGTTGTAGTCATTGAAATATCTGTAAAAGAAGGCAACAGTTCTTGTGCGACTGCTTTGTATTTTCTCTGATTTTCCTTTGATTCGCACGTAGAGGGAGCCTCTTCCCATGTAAAGTTGGCGTCATATTTGCGACTGTAAAATGACTGAGAATGGTCCAAATCAGGCAATAGAGGTGTCATCTGAAAGGGCACATGTTCCTCTACACAGTGATGTAAGTTTCATTTCCATATTTGTTGCAGTTACTGAAATATCTTGGAAAGAAGGCAACAGTTCTTGTCGTAATGCTTCGTATTTTTGTTGGATTTCTGCCACACGTAGCAGTTCCTCTTCCCGCGTAAAGTTGGCGTCATATTTGCGACTCTAAAATGACTGAGAATGGTCCAAATCAGGCAATCGAAGTGTCATCTGAAAGGGCACATGTTCCTTTACACAGTGATGTAAGTTTCATTTCTATATTCGTTGCAATTACTGAAATATCTTGCAAAGAAGACACTAGTCCTTTTCCTACTGCTTCGTATTTTTGTTGGATTTCTACCGTTATCCACACGTAGCCATGCCTCTTCCCGCGTAAGGTTGGCTTCATATTTGCGACTGTAAAATGACTGAGAATGGTCCAAATCAGCCAATCGAGGTGTCATCTGAAAGGGCACATGTTCCTCTACACAGTGATGTAAGTTTCATTTCCATATTTGTTGTAGTTATTGAAATATCTGAAAAAGAAGGCAACAGTTCTTCTGCGATTACTTTGTATTTTCTCTGAATTTCCTTTGATTCGCACGTAGAGGGTGCCTCTTCCCGCCTAAAGTTGGCTTCATATTTGCGACTCTAAAATGACTGAGAATGGTCCAAATCAGGCAATCGAGGTGTCATCTGAAAGGGCACATGTTCCTCTGCACAGTGATGTAAGTTTCATTTCTATATTCGTTGCAGTTACTGAAATATCTTGCAAAGAAGACAGGAGTCCCTGCCTACTGCTTCGTAGTTTTGTTGGATTTCTACCTTTATCCACACGTAGCAGTGCATCTTCCCGCGTAAAGTTGGCGTCATATTTGCGACTCTAAAATGACTGAGAATGTTCCAAATCAGACAATCGAAGTGTCATCTGAAAGGGAACATGTTCCTCTACACAGTGATGTAAGTTTCATTTCCATATTTGTTGTAGTTATTGAAATATATGAAAAAGAAGGCAACAGTTCTTGTGCAACTGCTTCGTATTTTCTCTGATTTTCCTTTGATTCACACGTAGAGGGTTCCTCTTCCCGCGTAAAGTTGGCTTCATATTTGCGACTCTAAAATGACTGAGAATTGTCCAAATCTGGCAATCGAGGTGTCATCTGAAAGGGCACATGTTCCTCTGCACAGTGATGTAAGTTTCATTTCCATATTTGTTGTAGTCATTGAAATATCTGTAAAAGAAGGCAACAGTTCTTGTGCGACTGCTTTGTATTTTCTCTGATTTTCCTTTGATTCGCACGTAGAGGGAGCCTCTTCCCATGTAAAATTGGCTTCATATTTGCGACTGTAAAATGACTGAGAATGGTCCAAATCAGACAATCGAAGTGTCATCTGAAAGGGAACATGTTCCTCTACACAGTGATGTAAGTTTCATTTCCATATTTGTTGTAGTTATTGAAATATCTGAAAAAGAAGGCAACAGTTCTTGTGCGATTGCTTTGTATTTTCTCTGAATTTCCTTTTATTCACACGTAGAGGGTGCCTCTTCCCGCGTAAAGTTGGCTTCATATTTGCGACTCTAAAATGACTGAGAATGGTCCAAATCAGGCAATCGAGGTGTCATCTGAAAGGGCACATGTTCCTCTACACAGTGATGTAAGTTTCATTTCCATATTTGTTGCAGTTACTGAAATATCTTGGAAAGAAGGCAACAGTTCTTGTCGTAATGCTTCGTATTTTTGTTGGATTTCTGCCACACGTAGCAGTTCCTCTTCCCGCGTAAAGTTGGCGTCATATTTGTGACTCTAAAATGACTGAGAATGGTCCAAATCAGGCAATCGAGGTGTCATCTGAAAGGGCACATGTTCCTCTACACAGTGATGTAAGTTTTTATTTCGATATTTGTTTCAGTTACTGAAATATCTTGGAAAGAAGGCAACAGTTCTTGTCGTAATGCTTCGTATTTTTGTTGGATTTCTGCCACACGTAGCAGTTCCTCTTCCCGCGTAAAGTTGGCGTCATATTTGCGACTCTAAAATGACTGAGAATGGTCCAAATCAGGCAATCGAGGTGTCATCTGAAAGGGCACATGTTCCTCTACACAGTGATGTAAGTTTTATTTCCATATTTGATGTAGTGATTGAAATATCTGAAAAAGAAGGCAACAGTTCTTGTGCGATTGCTTTGTATTTTCTCTGATTTTCCTTTGATTCACACGTAGAGGGTGCCTCTTCCCGCGTAAAGTTGGCTTCATATTTGCGACTCTAAAATGACTGAGAATGGTCCAAATCAGGCAATCGAGGTGTCATCTGAAAGGGCACATGTTCCTCTACACAGTGATGTAAGTTTCATTTCCATATTTGTTGTAGTTATTGAAATATCTGAAAAAGAAGGCAACAGTTCTTGTGCGATTGCTTTGTATTTTCTCTGAATTTCCTTTTATTCACACGTAGAGGGTGCTTCTTCCCGCGTAAAGTTGGCTTCATATTTGCGACTCTAAAATGACTGAGAATGGTCCAAATCAGGCAATCGAGGTGTCATCTGAAAGGGCACATGTTCTTCTACACAGTGATGTAAGTTTCATTTCTATATTCGTTGCAGTTACTGAAATATCTTGGAAAGAAGGCAACAGTTCTTGTCGTAATGCTTCGTATTTTTGTTGGATTTCTGCCACACGTAGCAGTTCCTCTTCCCGCGTAAAGTTGGCGTCATATTTGCGACTCTAAAATGACTGAAGAAGGCAACAGTTCTTGTGCAACTGCTTTGTATTTTCTCTGATTTTCCTTTGATTCACACGTAGAGGGTGCCTCTTCCCGCGTAAAGTTGGCTTCATATTTGCGACTCTAAAATGACTGAGAATGGTCCAAATCAGGCAATCGAGGTGTCATCTGAAAGGGCACATGTTCCTCTACACAGTGATGTAAGTTTCATTTCCATATTTGTTGTAGTCATTGAAATATCTGTAAAAGAAGGCAACAGTTCTTGTGCGACTGCTTTGTATTTTCTCTGATTTTCCTTTGATTCGCACGTAGAGGGAGCCTCTTCCCGCGTAAAGTTGGCGTCATATTTGCGACTGTAAAATGACTGAGAATGGTCCAAATCAGACAATCGAAGTGTCATCTTAAAGGGCATATGTTCCTCTACACAGTGATGTAAGTTTCATTTCCATATTATTTGCAGTTATTGAAATATCTGAAAAAGAAGGCTACAGTTCTTGTGCAATTGCTTCGTATTTTCTCTGATTTTCCTTTGATTCACACGTAGAGAGTGCGTCTTCCCGTGTAAAATTGGCTTCATATTTGCGACTCTAAAATGACTGAGAATGGTCCAAGTCAGGCAATTGAGGTGTCATCTGAAAGGGCACATGTTCCTCTACACAGTGATGTAAGTTTCATTTCCATATTTGTTGTAGTCATTGAAATATCTGTAAAAGAAGGCAACAGTTCTTGTGCGACTGCTTTGTATTTTCTCTGATTTTCCTTTGATTCGCACGTAGAGGGAGCCTCTTCCCATGTAAAGTTGGCTTCATATTTCCGACTCTAAAATGACTGAGAATGGTCCAAATCAGGCAATCGAGGTGTCATCTGAAAGGGCACATGTTCCTCTACACAGTGATGTAAGTTTCATTTCCATATTTGTTGCAGTTACTGAAATATCTTGGAAAGAAGGCAACAGTTCTTGTCGTAATGCTTCGTATTTTTGTTGGATTTCTGCCACACGTAGCAGTTCCTCTTCCCGCGTAAAGTTGGCGTCATATTTGCGACTCTAAAATGACTGAGAATGGTCCAAATCAGGCAATCGAGGTGTCATCTGAAAGGGCACATGTTCCTCTACACAGTGATGTAAGTTTCATTTCCATATTTGTTGTAGTCATTGAAATATCTGTAAAAGAAGGCAACAGTTCTTGTGCGACTGCTTTGTATTTTCTCTGATTTTCCTTTGATTCGCACGTAGAGGGAGCCTCTTCCCATGTAAAGTTGGCTTCATATTTGCGACTGTAAAATGACTGAGAATGGTCCAAATCAGGCAATCGAGGTGTCATCTGAAAGGGCACATGTTCCTCTACACAGTGATGTAAGTTTCATTTCCATATTTGTTGCAGTTACTGAAATATCTTGGAAAGAAGGCAACAGTTCTTGTCGTAATGCTTCGTATTTTTGTTGGATTTCTGCCACACGTAGCAGTTCCTCTTCCCGCGTAAAGTTGGCGTCATATTTGCGACTCTAAAATGACTGAGAATGGTCCAAATCAGGCAATCGAAGTGTCATCTGAAAGGGCATATGTTCCTCTGCACAGTGATGTAAGTTTCATTTCTATATTCGTTGCAGTTACTGAAATATCTTGCAAAGAAGACAGGAGTCCCTGCCTACTGCTTCGTAGTTTTGTTGGATTTCTACCTTTATCCACACGTAGCAGTGCATCTTCCCGCGTAAGGTTGGCTTCATATTTGCGACTCTAAAATGACTGAGAATGGTCCAAATCATCCAATCGAGGTGTCATCTGAAAGGGCACATGTTTCTCTACACAGTGATGTAAGTTTCATTTCCATATTTGTTGTATTTATTGAAATATCTGAAAAAGAAGGCAACAGTTCTTTTGCGATTACTTTGTATTTTCTCTGAATTTCCTTTGATTCGCACGTAGAGGGAGCCTCTTCCCGCCTAAAGTTGGCTTCATATTTGCGACTCTAAAATGATTGAGAATGGTCCACATCAGGCAATCGAGGCGTCATCTGAAAGGGCACATGTTCCTCTGCACAGTGATGTAAGTTTCATTTCTATATTCGTTGCAGTTACTGAAATATCTTGCAAAGAAGACAGGAGTCCCTGCCTACTGCTTCGTAGTTTTGTTGGATTTCTACCTTTATCCACACGTAGCAGTGCATCTTCCCGCGTAAGGTTGGCTTCATATTTGCGACTCTAAAATGACTGAGAATGGTCCAAATCATCCAATCGAGGTGTCATCTGAAAGGGCACATGTTTCTCTACACAGTGATGTAAGTTTCATTTCCATATTTGTTGTATTTATTGAAATATCTGAAAAAGAAGGCAACAGTTCTTTTGCGATTACTTTGTATTTTCTCTGAATTTCCTTTGATTCGCACGTAGAGGGAGCCTCTTCCCGCCTAAAGTTGGCTTCATATTTGCGACTGTAAAATGACTGAGAATGGTCCAAATCAGGCAATCGAGGTGTCATCTGAAAGGGCACATGTTCCTCTACACAGTGATGTAAGTTTCATTTCCATATTTGTTGCAGTTACTGAAATATCTTGGAAAGAAGGCAACAGTTCTTGTCGTAATGCTTCGTATTTTTGTTGGATTTCTGCCACACGTAGCAGTTCCTCTTCCCGCGTAAAGTTGGCGTCATATTTGCGACTCTAAAATGACTGAGAATGGTCCAAATCAGGCAATCGAGGTGTCATCTGAAAGGGCACATGTTCCTCTACACAGTGATGTAAGTTTCATTTCCATATTTGTTGTAGTCATTGAAATATCTGTAAAAGAAGGCAACAGTTCTTGTGCGACTGCTTTGTATTTTCTCTGATTTTCCTTTGATTCGCACGTAGAGGGAGCCTCTTCCCATGTAAAGTTGGCTTCATATTTCCGACTCTAAAATGACTGAGAATGGTCCAAATCAGGCAATCGAGGTGTCATCTGAAAGGGCACATGTTTCTCTACACAGTGATGTAAGTTTTATTTCCATATTTGTTGTAGTGATTGAAATATCTGAAAAAGAAGGCAACAGTTCTGGTGCAATTGCTTTGTATTTTCTCTGAATTTCCTTTTATTCACACGTAGAGGGTGCCTCTTCCCGCGTAAAGTTGGCTTCATATTTGCGACTCTAAAATGACTGAGAATGGTCCAAATCAGGCAATCGAGGTGTCATCTGAAAGGGCACATGTTCCTCTACACAGTGATGTAAGTTTCATTTCTATATTCGTTGCAGTTACTGAAATATCTTGCAAAGAAGACAGGAGTCCCTGCCTACTGCTTCGTAGTTTTGTTGGATTTTTACCTTTATCCACACGTAGCAGTGCATCTTCCCGCGTAAGGTTTGCTTCATATTTGCGACTCTAAAATGACTGAGAATGGTCCAAATCATCCAATCGAGGTGTCATCTGAAAGGGCACATGTTCCTCTACACAGTGATGTAAGTTTCATTTCCATATTTGTTGCAGTTACTGAAATATATTGGAAAGAAGGCAACAGTTCTTGTCGTAATGCTTCGTATTTTTGTTGGATTTCTGCCACACGTAGCAGTTCCTCTTCCCGCGTGAAGTTGGCGTCATATTTGCGACTCTAAAATGACTGAGAATGGTCCAAATAAGGCAATCGAGGTGTCATCTGGAAGGGCATATGTTCCTCTACACAGTGATGTAAGTTTCATTTCCATATTTGTTGCAGTTACTGAAATATCTTGGAAAGAAGGCAACAGTTCTTGTCGTAATGCTTCGTATTTTTGTTGGATTTCTGCCACACGTAGCAGTTCCTCTTCCCGCGTAAAGTTGGCGTCATATTTGCGACTCTAAAATGACTGAGAATGGTCCAAATCATGCAATCGAGGTGTCATCTGAAAGGGCACATGTTCCTCTACACTGTGATGTAAGTTTCATTTCCATATTTGTTGTAGTCATTGAAATATCTGTAAAATAAGGCAACAGTTCTTGTGCGACTGCTTTGTATTTTCTCTGATTTCCTTTGATTCGCACGTAGAGGGAGCCTCTTCCCGCGTAAAGTTGGCGTCATATTTGCGACTGTAAAATGACTGAGAATGGTCCAAATCAGACAATCGAAGTGTCATCTTAAAGGGCATATGTTCCTCTACACAGTGATGTAAGTTTCATTTCCATATTATTTGCAGTTATTGAAATATCTGAAAAAGAAGGCTACAGTTCTTGTGCAATTGCTTTGTATTTTCTCTGAATTTCCTTTGATTCACACGTAGAGAGTGCGTCTTCCCGTGTAAAATTGGCTTCATATTTGCGACTCTAAAATGACTGAGAATTGTCCAAATCAGGCAATCGAGGTGTCATCTGAAAGGGCACATGTTCCTCTACACAGTGATGTAAGTTTCATTTCCATATTTGTTGTAGTTATTGAAATATCTGAAAAAGAAGGCAACAGTTCTTGTGCGACTGCTTTGTATTTTCTCTGATTTTCCTTTGATTCGCACGTAGAGGGAGCCTCTTCCCATGTAAAGTTGGCGTCATATTTGCGACTGTAAAATGACTGAGAATGGTCCAAATCAGGCAATCGAGGTGTCATCTGAAAGGGCACATGTTCCTCTACACAGTGATGTAAGTTTCATTTCCATATTTGTTGCAGTTACTGAAATATCTTGGAAAGAAGGCAACAGTTCTTGTCGTAATGCTTCGTATTTTTGTTGGATTTCTGCCACACGTAGCAGTTCCTCTTCCCGCGTAAAGTTGGCGTCATATTTGCGACTCTAAAATGACTGAGAATGGTCCAAATCAGACAATCGAAGTGTCTTCTGAAAGGGCACATGTTCCTCTACACAGTGATGTAAGTTTCATTTCCATATTTGTTGTAGTCATTGAAATATCTGTAAAAGAAGGCAACAGTTCTTGTGCGACTGCTTTGTATTTTCTCTGATTTTCCTTTGATTCGCACGTAGAGGGAGCCTCTTCCCATGTAAAGTTGGCTTCATATTTCCGACTCTAAAATGACTGAGAATGGTCCAAATCAGGCAATCGAGGTGTCATCTGAAAGGGCACATGTTCCTCTACACAGTGATGTAAGTTTCATTTCCATATTTGTTGTATTTATTGAAATATCTGAAAAAGAAGGCAACAGTTCTTTTGCAATTACTTTGTATTTTCTCTGAATTTCCTTTGATTCGCACGTAGAGGGAGCCTCTTCCCACCTAAAGTTGGCTTCATATTTGCGACTCTAAAATGATTGAGAATGGTCCACATCAGGCAATCGAGGCGTCATCTGAAAGGGCACATGTTCCTCTGCACAGTGATGTAAGTTTCATTTCTATATTCGTTGCAGTTACTGAAATATCTTGCAAAGAAGACAGGAGTCCCTGCCTACTGCTTCGTAGTTTTGTTGGATTTCTACCTTTATCCACACGTAGCAGTGCATCTTCCCGCGTAAGGTTTGCTTCATATTTGCGACTCTAAAATGACTGAGAATGGTCCAAATCATCCAATCGAGGTGTCATCTGAAAGGGCACATGTTTCTCTACACAGTGATGTAAGTTTCATTTCCATATTTGTTGTATTTATTGAAATATCTGAAAAAGAAGGCAACAGTTCTTTTGCGATTAGTTTGTATTTTCTCTGAATTTCCTTTGATTCGCACGTAGAGGGAGCCTCTTCCCGCCTAAAGTTGGCTTCATATTTGCGACTGTAAAATGACTGAAAATGGTCCAAATCAGGCAATCGAGGTGTCATCTGAAAGGGCACATGTTCCTCTACACAGTGATGTAAGTTTCATTTCCATATTTGTTGCAGTTACTGAAATATATTGGAAAGAAGGCAACAGTTCTTGTCGTAATGCTTCGTATTTTTGTTGGATTTCTGCCACACGTAGCAGTTCCTCTTCCCGCGTGAAGTTGGCGTCATATTTGCGACTCTAAAATGACTGAGAATGGTCCAAATAAGGCAATCGAGGTGTCATCTGAAAGGGCACATGTTCCTCTAAACAGTGATGTAAGTTTCATTTCCATATTTGTTGTAGTCATTGAAATATCTGTAAAAGAAGGCAACAGTTCTTGTGCGACTGCTTTGTATTTTCTCTGATTTTCCTTTGATTCGCACGTAGAGGGAGCCTCTTCCCATGTAAAGTTGGCTTCATATTTGCGACTCTAAAATGACTGAGAATGGTCCAAATCAGGCAATCGAGGTGTCATCTGAAAGGGCACATGTTCCTCTACACAGTGATGTAAGTTTCATTTCCATATTTGTTGTAGTCATTGAAATATCTGTAAAAGAAGGCAACAGTTCTTGTCGTAATGCTTCGTATTTTTGTTGGATTTCTGCCACACGTAGCAGTTCCTCTTCCCGCGTAAAGTTGGCGTCATATTTGCGACTCTAAAATGACTGAGAATGGTCCAAATCAGGCAATCGAGGTGTCATCTGAAAGGGCACATGTTCCTCTACACAGTGATGTAAGTTTCATTTCCATATTTGTTGTAGTCATTGAAATATCTGTAAAAGAAGGCAACAGTTCTTGTGCGACTGCTTTGTATTTTCTCTGATTTTCCTTTGATTCGCACGTAGAGGGAGCCTCTTCCCATGTAAAGTTGGCTTCATATTTGCGACTCTAAAATGACTGAGAATGGTCCAAATCAGGCAATCGAGGTGTCATCTGAAAGGGCACATGTTCCTCTACACAGTGATGTAAGTTTCATTTCCATATTTGTTGTAGTTATTGAAATATCTGAAAAAGAAGGCAACAGTTCTGGTGCGATTGCTTTGTATTTTCTCTGAATTTCCTTTTATTCACACGTAGAGGGTGCCTCTTCCCGCGTAAAGTTGGCTTCATATTTGCGACTCTAAAATGACTGAGAATGGTCCAAATCAGGCAATCGAGGTGTCATCTGAAAGGGCATATGTTCCTCTACACAGTGATGTAAGTTTCATTTCCATATTTGTTGCAGTTACTGAAATATCTTGGAAAGAAGGCAACAGTTCTTGTCGTAATGCTTCGTATTTTTGTTGGATTTCTGCCACACGTAGCAGTTCCTCTTCCCGCGTAAAGTTGGCGTCATATTTGCGACTCTAAAATGACTGAGAATGGTCCAAATCATGCAATCGAGGTGTCATCTGAAAGGGCACATGTTCCTCTACACAGTGATGTAAGTTTCATTTCCATATTTGTTGTAGTCATTGAAATATCTGTAAAATAAGGCAACAGTTCTTGTGCGACTGCTTTGTATTTTCTCTGATTTTCCTTTGATTCGCACGTAGAGGGAGCCTCTTCCCGCGTAAAGTTGGCGTCATATTTGCGACTGTAAAATGACTGAGAATGGTCCAAATCAGACAATCGAAGTGTCATCTTAAAGGGCATATGTTCCTCTACACAGTGATGTAAGTTTCATTTCCATATTATTTGCAGTTATTGAAATATCTGAAAAAGAAGGCTACAGTTCTTGTGCAATTGCTTTGTATTTTCTCTGAATTTCCTTTGATTCACACGTAGAGAGTGCGTCTTCCCGTGTAAAATTGGCTTCATATTTGCGACTCTAAAATGACTGAGAATTGTCCAAATCAGGCAATCGAGGTGTCATCTGAAAGGGCACATGTTCCTCTACACAGTGATGTAAGTTTCATTTCCATATTTGTTGTAGTTATTGAAATATCTGAAAAAGAAGGCAACAGTTCTTGTGCGACTGCTTTGTATTTTCTCTGATTTTCCTTTGATTCGCACGTAGAGGGAGCCTCTTCCCATGTAAAGTTGGCGTCATATTTGCGACTGTAAAATGACTGAGAATGGTCCAAATCAGGCAATCGAGGTGTCATCTGAAAGGGCACATGTTCCTCTACACAGTGATGTAAGTTTCATTTCCATATTTGTTGCAGTTACTGAAATATCTTGGAAAGAAGGCAACAGTTCTTGTCGTAATGCTTCGTATTTTTGTTGGATTTCTGCCACACGTAGCAGTTCCTCTTCCCGCGTAAAGTTGGCTTCATATTTGCGACTGTAAAATGACTGAGAATGGTCCAAATCAGACAATCGAAGTGTCATCTGAAAGGGCACATGTTCTTCTACACAGTGATGTAAGTTTCATTTCCATATTTGTTGTAGTTATTGAAATATCTGTAAAAGAAGGCAACAGTTCTTGTGCGACTGCTTTGTATTTTCTCTGAATTTCCTTTTATTCACACGTAGAGGGTGCCTCTTCCCACGTAAGGTTGGCTTCATATTTGCGACTCTAAAATGACTGAGAATGGTCCAAATCATCCAATCGAGGTGTCATCTGAAAGGGCACATGTTTCTCTACACAGTGATGTAAGCTTCATTTCCATATTTGTTGTATTTATTGAAATATCTGAAAAAGAGGGCAAAAGTTCTTTTGCGATTACTTTGTATTTTCTCTGAATTTCCTTTGATTTGCACGTAGAGGGAGCCTCTTCCCATGTAAAGTTGGCTTCATATTTGCGACTGTAAAATGACTGAGAATGGTCCACATCAGGCAATCGAGGTGTCATCTGAAAGGGCACATGTTCCTCTACACAGTGATGTAAGTTTCATATCTATATTCGTTGCAGTTACTGAAATATCTTGCAAAGAAGACAGGAGTCCTTGTCCTACTGCTTCGTATTTTTGTTGGATTTCTACCTTTATCCACACGTAGCAGTACATCTTCCCGCGTAAGGTTTTTCTTCATATTTGTGACTCTAAAATGGCTGAGAATGGTCCAAATCAGCCAATCGAGGTGTCATCTTAAAGGGCACATGTTCCTCTACACAGTGATGCAAGTTTCATTTCCATATTTGTTGTATTTATTGAAATATCTGAAAAAGAAGGCAACAGTTCTTCTGCGATTACTTTGTATTTTCTCTGAATTTCCTTTGATTCGCACGTAGAGGGTGCCTCTTCCCGCCTAAAGTTGGCTTCATATTTGCGACTCTAAAATGACTGAGAATGGTCCAAATCAGGCAATCGAGGTGTCATCTGAAAGGGTACATGTTCCTCTACACAGTGATGTAAGTTTCATTTCCATATTTGTTGCAGTTACTGAAATATTTTGGAAAGAAGGCAACAGTTCTTGTCGTAATGCTTCGTATTTTTGTTGGATTTCTGCCACACGTAGCAGTTCCTCTTCCCGCGTAAAGTTGGCGTCATATTTGCGACTCTAAAATGACTGAGAATGGTCCAAATCAGGCAATCGAGGTGTCATCTGAAAGGGCACATGTTCCTCTACACAGTGATGTAAGTTTCATTTCCATATTTGTTGTAGTCATTGAAATATCTGTAAAAGAAGGCAACAGTTCTTGTGCGACTGCTTTGTATTTTCTCTGATTTTCCTTTGATTCGCACGTAGAGGGAGCCTCTTCCCATGTAAAGTTGGCTTCATATTTCCGACTCTAAAATGACTGAGAATGGTCCAAATCAGGCAATCGAGGTGTCATCTGAAAGGGCACATGTTCCTCTACACAGTGATGTAAGTTTCATTTCCATATTTGTTGTAGTTATTGAAATATCTGAAAAAGAAGGCAACAGTTCTTGTGCGATTGCTTTGTATTTTCTCTGAATTTCCTTTTATTCACACGTAGAGGGTGCCTCTTCCCGCGTAAAGTTGGCTTCATATTTGCGACTCTAAAATGACTGAGAATGGTCCAAATCAGGCAATCGAGGTGTCATCTGAAAGGGCATATGTTCCTCTACACAGTGATGTAAGTTTCATTTCCATATTTGTTGCAGTTACTGAAATATCTTGGAAAGAAGGCAACAGTTCTTGTCGTAATGCTTCGTATTTTTGTTGGATTTCTGCCACACGTAGCAGTTCCTCTTCCCGCGTAAAGTTGGCGTCATATTTGCGACTCTAAAATGACTGAGAATGGTCCAAATCAGGCAATCGAGGTGTCATCTGAAAGGGCACATGTTCCTCTACACAGTGATGTAAGTTTCATTTCCATATTTGTTGTAGTCATTGAAATATCTGTAAAAGAAGGCAACAGTTCTTGTGCGACTGCTTTGTATTTTCTCTGATTTTCCTTTGATTCGCACGTAGAGGGAGCCTCTTCCCGCGTAAGGTTGGCTTCATATTTGCGACTCTAAAATGACTGAGAATGGTCCAAATCAGGCAATCGATGTGTCATCTGAAAGGGCATACGTTCCTCTACGCAGTGATGTAAGTTTCATTTCCATATTTGTTGTAGTTATTGAAATATCTGAAAAAGAAGGCAACAGTTCTTGTGCAATTGCTTCGTATTTTCTCTGATTTTCCTTTGATTCACACGTAGAGAGTGCGTCTTCCCGTGTAAAATTGGCTTCATATTTGCGACTCTAAAATGACTGAGAATGGTCCAAATCAGGCAATCGAGGTGTCATCTGAAAGGGCACATGTTCCTCTACACAGTGATGTAAGTTTCATTTCCATATTTGTTGTAGTTATTGAAATATCTGAAAAAGAAGGCAACAGTTCTTGTGCGACTGCTTTGTATTTTCTCTGATTTTCCTTTGATTCGCACGTAGAGGGAGCCTCTTCCCATGTAAAGTTGGCGTCATATTTGCGACTGTAAAATGACTGAGAATGGTCCAAATCAGGCAATCGAGGTGTCATCTGAAAGGGCACATGTTCCTCTACACAGTGATGTAAGTTTCATTTCCATATTTGTTGCAGTTACTGAAATATCTTGGAAAGAAGGCAACAGTTCTTGTCGTAATGCTTCGTATTTTTGTTGGATTTCTGCCACACGTAGCAGTTCCTCTTCCCGCGTAAAGTTGGCGTCATATTTGCGACTCTAAAATGACTGAGAATGGTCCAAATCAGGCAATCGAGGTGTCATCTGAAAGGGCACATGTTCCTCTACACAGTGATGTAAGTTTCATTTCCATATTTGTTGTAGTCATTGAAATATCTGTAAAAGAAGGCAACAGTTCTTGTGCGACTGCTTTGTATTTTCTCTGATTTTCCTTTGATTCGCACGTAGAGGGAGCCTCTTCCCATGTAAAGTTGGCTTCATATTTGCGACTCTAAAATGACTGAGAATGGTCCAAATCAGGCAATCGAGGTGTCATCTGAAAGGGCACATGTTCCTCTACACAGTGATGTAAGTTTTATTTCCATATTTGTTGTAGTTATTGAAATATCTGAAAAAGAAGGCAACAGTTCTGGTGCGATTGCTTTGTATTTTCTCTGAATTTCCTTTTATTCACACGTAGAGGGTGCCTCTTCCCGCGTAAAGTTGGCTTCATATTTGCGACTCTAAAATGACTGAGAATGGTCCAAATCAGGCAATCGAGGTGTCATCTGAAAGGGCACATGTTCCTCTACACAGTGATGTAAGTTTCATTTCCATATTTGTTGCAGTTACTGAAATATCTTGGAAAGAAGGCAACAGTTCTTGTCGTAATGCTTCGTATTTTTGTTGGATTTCTGCCACACGTAGCAGTTCCTCTTCCCGCGTAAAGTTGGCGTCATATTTGCGACTCTAAAATGACTGAGAATGGTCCAAATCATGCAATCGAGGTGTCATCTGAAAGGGCACATGTTCCTCTACACAGTGATGTAAGTTTCATTTCCATATTTGTTGTAGTCATTGAAATATCTGTAAAATAAGGCAACAGTTCTTGTGCGACTGCTTTGTATTTTCTCTGATTTTCCTTTGATTCGCACGTAGAGGGAGCCTCTTCCCGCGTAAAGTTGGCGTCATATTTGCGACTGTAAAATGACTGAGAATGGTCCAAATCAGACAATCGAAGTGTCATCTTAAAGGGCATATGTTCCTCTACACAGTGATGTAAGTTTCATTTCCATATTATTTGCAGTTATTGAAATATCTGAAAAAGAAGGCTACAGTTCTTGTGCAATTGCTTTGTATTTTCTCTGAATTTCCTTTGATTCACACGTAGAGAGTGCGTCTTCCCGTGTAAAATTGGCTTCATATTTGCGACTCTAAAATGACTGAGAATTGTCCAAATCAGGCAATCGAGGTGTCATCTGAAAGGGCACATGTTCCTCTACACAGTGATGTAAGTTTCATTTCCATATTTGTTGTAGTTATTGAAATATCTGAAAAAGAAGGCAACAGTTCTTGTGCGACTGCTTTGTATTTTCTCTGATTTTCCTTTGATTCGCACGTAGAGGGAGCCTCTTCCCATGTAAAGTTGGCGTCATATTTGCGACTGTAAAATGACTGAGAATGGTCCAAATCAGGCAATCGAGGTGTCATCTGAAAGGGCACATGTTCCTCTACACAGTGATGTAAGTTTCATTTCCATATTTGTTGCAGTTACTGAAATATCTTGGAAAGAAGGCAACAGTTCTTGTCGTAATGCTTCGTATTTTTGTTGGATTTCTGCCACACGTAGCAGTTCCTCTTCCCGCGTAAAGTTGGCTTCATATTTGCGACTGTAAAATGACTGAGAATGGTCCAAATCAGACAATCGAAGTGTCATCTGAAAGGGCACATGTTCCTCTACACAGTGATGTAAGTTTCATTTCCATATTTGTTGTAGTTATTGAAATATCTGAAAAAGAAGGCAACAGTTCTTGTGCGATTGCTTTGTATTTTCTCTGATTTTCCTTTGATTCACACGTAGAGGGTGCCTCTTCCCGCGTAAAGTTGGCTTCATATTTGCGACTCTAAAATGACTGAGAATTGTCCAAATCAGGCAGTCGATGTGTCATCTGAAAGGGCACATGTTCCTCTACACAGTGATGTAAGTTTCATTTCCATATTTGTTGTAGTCATTGAAATATCTGTAAAAGAAGGCAACAGTTCTTGTGCGACTGCTTTGTATTTTCTCTGAATTTCCTTTTATTCACACGTAGAGGGTGCCTCTTCCCGCGTAAGGTTGGCTTCATATTTGCGACTCTAAAATGACTGAGAATGGTCCAAATCATCCAATCGAGGTGTCATCTGAAAGGGCACATGTTTCTCTACACAGTGATGTAAGCTTCATTTCCATATTTGTTGTATTTATTGAAATATCTGAAAAAGAAGGCAACAGTTCTTTTGCGATTACTTTGTATTTTCTCTGAATTTCCTTTGATTCGCACGTAGAGGGAGCCTCTTCCCACCTAAAGTTGGCTTCATATTTGCGACTCTAAAATGATTGAGAATGGTCCACATCAGGCAATCGAGGCGTCATCTGAAAGGGCACATGTTCCTCTGCACAGTGATGTAAGTTTCATTTCTATATTCGTTGCAGTTACTGAAATATCTTGCAAAGAAGACAGGAGTCCTTGTCCTACTGCTTCGTAGTTTTGTTGGATTTCTACCTTTATCCACACGTAGCAGTGCATCTTCCCGAGTAAGGTTGGCTTCATATTTGCGACTCTAAAATGACTGAGAATGGTCCAAATCATCCAATCGAGGTGTCATCTGAAAGGGCACATGTTTCTCTACACAGTGATGTAAGTTTCATTTCCATATTTGTTGTATTTATTGAAATATCTGAAAAAGAGGGCAACAGTTCTTTTGCGATTACTTTGTATTTTCTCTGAATTTCCTTTGATTTGCACGTAGAGGGAGCCTCTTCCCGCCTAAAGTTGGCTTCATATTTGCGACTGTAAAATGACTGAAAATGGTCCAAATCAGGCAATCGAGGTGTCATCTGAAAGGGCACATGTTCCTCTACACAGTGATGTAAGTTTCATTTCCATATTTGTTGCAGTTACTGAAATATCTTGCAAAGAAGACAGGAGTCCCTGCCTACTGCTTCGTAGTTTTGTTGGATTTCTACCTTTATCCACACGTAGCAGTGCATCTTCCCGCGTAAAGTTGGCGTCATATTTGCGACTCTAAAATGACTGAGAATGGTCCAAATAAGGCAATCGAGGTGTCATCTGAAAGGGCACATGTTCCTCTACACGGTGATGTAAGTTTCATTTCCATATTTGTTGTAGTCATTGAAATATCTGTAAAAGAAGGCAACAGTTCTTGTGCGACCGCTTTGTATTTTCTCTGATTTTCCTTTGATTCGCACGTAGAGGGAGCCTCTTCCCATGTAAAATTGGCGTCATATTTGCGACTCTAAAATGACTGAGAATGGTCCAAATCAGGCAATCGAGGTGTCATCTGAAAGGGCACATGTTCCTCTACACAGTGATGTAAGTTTCATTTCCATATTTGTTGCAGTTACTGAAATATCTTGGTAAGAAGGCAACAGTTCTTGTCGTAATGCTTCGTATTTTTGTTGGATTTCTGCCACACGTAGCAGTTCCTCTTCCCGCGTAAAGTTGGCGTCATATTTGCGACTCTAAAATGACTGAGAATGGTCCAAATCAGGCAATCGAGGTGTCATCTGAAAGGGCACATGTTCCTCTACACAGTGATGTAAGTTTCATTTCCATATTTGATGTAGTCATTGAAATATCTGTAAAAGAAGGCAACAGTTCTTGTGCGACTGCTTTGTATTTTCTCTGATTTTCCTTTGATTCGCACGTAGAGGGAGCCTCTTCCCATGTAAAATTGGCGTCATATTTGCGACTCTAAAATGACTGAGAATGGTCCAAATCAGGCAATCGAGGTGTCATCTGAAAGGGCACATGTTCCTCTACACAGTGATGTAAGTTTCATTTCCATATTTGTTGCAGTTACTGAAATATCTTGGAAAGAAGGCAACAGTTCTTGTCGTAATGCTTCGTATTTTGTTGGATTTCTGCCACACGTAGCAGTTCCTCTTCCCGCGTAAAGTTGGCGTCATATTTGCGACTCTAAAATGACTGAGAATGGTCCAAATCAGGCAATCGAGGTGTCATCTGAAAGGGCACATGTTACTCTACACAGTGATGTAAGTTTCATTTCCATATTTGTTGTAGTCATTGAAATATCTGTAAAAGAAGGCAACAGTTCTTGTGCGACTGCTTTGTATTTTCTCTGATTTTCCTTTGATTCGCACGTAGAGGGAGCCTCTTCCCATGTAAAGTTGGCGTCATATTTGCGACTGTAAAATGACTGAGAATGGTCCAAATCAGGCAATCGAGGTGTCATCTGAAAGGGCACATGTTCCTCTACACAGTGATGTAAGTTTCATTTCCATATTTGTTGTAGTTATTGAAATATCTGTAAAAGAAGGCAACAGTTCTTCTGCGACTGCTTTGTATTTTCTCTGATTTTCCTTTGATTCGCACGTAGAGGGAGCCTCTTCCCGCGTAAAGTTGGCGTCATATTTGCGACTGTAAAATGACTGAGAATGGTCCAAATCAGACAATCGAAGTGTCATCTTAAAGGGCATATGTTCCTCTACACAGTGATGTAAGTTTCATTTCCATATTATTTGCAGTTATTGAAATATCTGAAAAAGAAGGCTACAGTTCTTGTGCAATTGCTTTGTATTTTCTCTGAATTTCCTTTGATTCACACGTAGAGAGTGCGTATTCCCGTGTAAAATTGGCTTCATATTTGCGACTCTAAAATGACTGAGAATTGTCCAAATCAGGCAATCGAGGTGTCATCTGAAAGGGCACATGTTCCTCTACACAGTGATGTAAGTTTCATTTCCATATTTTTTGTAGTTATTGAAATATCTGAAAAAGAAGGCAACAGTTCTTGTGCGACTGCTTTGTATTTTCTCTGATTTTCCTTTGATTCGCACGTAGAGGGAGCTTCTTCCCATGTAAAGTTGGCGTCATATTTGCGACTGTAAAATGACTGAGAATGGTCCAAATCAGGCAATCGAGGTGTCATCTGAAAGGGCACATGTTCCTCTACACAGTGATGTAAGTTTCATTTCCATATTTGTTGCAGTTACTGAAATATCTTGGAAAGAAGGCAACAGTTCTTGTCGTAATGCTTCGTATTTTTGTTGGATTTCTGCCACACGTAGCAGTTCCTCTTCCCGCGTAAAGTTGGCTTCATATTTGCGACTCTAAAATGACTGAGAATGGTCCAAATCAGACAATCGAAGTGTCATCTGAAAGGGCACATGTTCCTCTACACAGTGATGTAAGTTTCATTTCCATATTTGTTGTAGTTATTGAAATATCTGAAAAAGAAGGCAACAGTTCTTGTGCGACTGCTTCGTATTTTCTCTGATTTTCCTTTGATTCACACGTAGAGGGTTCCTCTTCCCGCGTAAAGTTGGCTTCATATTTGCGACTCTAAAATGACTGAGAATGGTCCAAATCAGGCAATCGAGGTGTCATCTGAAAGGGCACATGTTCCTCTACACAGTGATGTAAGTTTCATTTCCATATTTGTTGTAGTTATTGAAATATCTGAAAAAGAAGGCAACAGTTCTGGTGCGATTGCTTTGTATTTTCTCTGAATTTCCTTTTATTCACACGTAGAGGGTGCCTCTTCCCGCGTAAGGTTGGCTTCATATTTGCGACTCTAAAATGACTGAGAATGGTCCAAATCATCCAATCGAGGTGTCATCTGAAAGGGCACATGTTTCTCTACACAGTGATGTAAGCTTCATTTCCATATTTGTTGTATTTATTGAAATATCTGAAAAAGAAGGCAACAGTTCTTTTGCGATTACTTTGTATTTTCTCTGAATTTCCTTTGATTCGCACGTAGAGGGAGCCTCTTCCCGCCTAAAGTTGGCTTCATATTTGCGACTGTAAAATGACTGAGAATGGTCCAAATCAGGCAATCGAGGTGTCATCTGAAAGGGCACATGTTCCTCTACACAGTGATGTAAGTTTCATTTCCATATTTGTTGCAGTTACTGAAATATCTTGGAAAGAAGGCAACAGTTCTTGTCGTAATGCTTCGTATTTTTGTTGGATTTCTGCCACACGTAGCAGTTCCTCTTCCCGCGTAAAGTTGGCGTCATATTTGCGACTCTAAAATGACTGAGAATGGTCCAAATCAGGCAATCGAGGTGTCATCTGAAAGGGCACATGTTCCTCTACACAGTGATGTAAGTTTCATTTCCATATTTGTTGTAGTGATTGAAATATCTGAAAAAGAAGGCAACAGTTCTGGTGCGATTGCTTTGTATTTTCTCTGAATTTCCTTTTATTCACACGTAGAGGGAGCCTCTTCCCGCCTAAAATTGGCTTCATATTTGCGACTGTAAAATGACTGAGAATGGTCCAAATCAGACAATCGAAGTGTCATCTGAAAGGGAACATGTTCCTCTACACAGTGATGTAAGTTTCATTTCCATATTTGTTGTAGTTATTGAAATATCTGAAAAGGAAGGCAACAGTTCTTGTGCGACTGCTTCGTATTTTCCCCGATTTTCCTTTGATTCACACGTAGAGGGTGCCTCTTCCCGCGTAAAGTTGGCTTCATATTTGCGACTCTAAAATGACTGAGAATGGTCCAAATCAGGCAATCGAGGTGTCATCTGAAAGGGCACATGTTCCTCTACACAGTGATGTAAGTTTCATTTCCATATTTGTTGCAGTGATTGAAATATCTGAAAAAGAAGGCAACAGTTCTGGTGCGATTGCTTTGTATTTTCTCTGAATTTCCTTTTATTCACACGTAGAGGGTGCCTCTTCCCGCCTAAAATTGGCTTCATATTTGCGACTGTAAAATGACTGAGAATGGTCCAAATCAGGCAATCGAGGTGTCATCTGAAAGGGCACATGTTCCTCTACACAGTGATGTAAGTTTCATTTCCATATTTGTTGTAGTGATTAAAAAATCTTGGAAAAAAGGCAGTAGTTCTTGTACTACTGCTTCGTATTTTCTCTGATTTTCCTTTGATTCGCACGTAGAGGGAGCCTCTTCCAATGTAAAGTTGGCGTCATACTTGCGACTCTAAAATGATTGAGAATGGTCCACATCAGGCAATCGAGGCGTCATCTGAAAGGGCACATGTTCCTCTGCACAGTGATGTAAGTTTCATTTCTATATTCGTTGCAGTTACTGAAATATCTTGCAAAGAAGACAGGAGTCCCTGCCTACTGCTTCGTAGTTTTGTTGGATTTCTACCTTTATCCACACGTAGCAGTGCATCTTCCCGCGTAAAGTTGGCGTCATATTTGCGACTCTAAAATGACTGAGAATGGTCCAAATAAGGCAATCGAGGTGTCATCTGAAAGGGCACATGTTCCTCTACACGGTGATGTAAGTTTCATTTCCATATTTGTTGTAGTCATTGAAATATCTGTAAAAGAAGGCAACAGTTCTTGTGCGACCGCTTTGTATTTTCTCTGATTTTCCTTTGATTCGCACGTAGAGGGAGCCTCTTCCCATGTAAAATTGGCGTCATATTTGCGACTCTAAAATGACTGAGAATGGTCCAAATCAGGCAATCGAGGTGTCATCTGAAAGGGCACATGTTCCTCTACACAGTGATGTAAGTTTCATTTCCATATTTGTTGCAGTTACTGAAATATCTTGGTAAGAAGGCAACAGTTCTTGTCGTAATGCTTCGTATTTTTGTTGGATTTCTGCCACACGTAGCAGTTCCTCTTCCCGCGTAAAGTTGGCGTCATATTTGCGACTCTAAAATGACTGAGAATAGTCCAAATCAGGCAATCGAGGTGTCATCTGAAAGGGCACATGTTCCTCTACACAGTGATGTAAGTTTCATTTCCATATTTGTTGTAGTCATTGAAATATCTGTAAAAGAAGGCAACAGTTCTTGTGCGACTGCTTTGTATTTTCTCTGATTTTCCTTTGATTCGCACGTAGAGGGAGCCTCTTCCCATGTAAAGTTGGCGTCATACTTGCGACTCTAAAATGATTGAGAATGGTCCACATCAGGCAATCGAGGCGTCATCTGAAAGGGCACATGTTCCTCTGCACAGTGATGTAAGTTTCATTTCTATATTCGTTGCAGTTACTGAAATATCTTGCAAAGAAGACAGGAGTCCCTGCCTACTGCTTCGTAGTTTTGTTGGATTTCTACCTTTATCCACACGTAGCAGTGCATCTTCCCGCGTAAAGTTGGCGTCATATTTGCGACTGTAAAATGACTGAGAATGGTCCAAATCAGGCAATCGAGGTGTCATCTGAAAGGGCACATGTTCCTCTACACAGTGATGTAAGTTTCATTTCCATATTTGTTGTAGTCATTGAAATATCTGTAAAAGAAGGCAACAGTTCTTGTGCGACTGCTTTGTATTTTCTCTGATTTTCCTTTGATTCGCACGTAGAGGGAGCCTCTTCCCATGTAAAGTTGGCTTCATATTTGCGACTCTAAAATGACTGAGAATGGTCCAAATCAGGCAATCGAGGTGTCATCTGAAAGGGCACATGTTCCTCTACACAGTGATGTAAGTTTCATTTCCATATTTGTTGCAGTTACTGAAATATCTTGGAAAGAAGGCAACAGTTCTTGTCGTAATGCTTCGTATTTTTGTTGGATTTCTGCCACACGTAGCAGTTCCTCTTCCCGCGTAAAGTTGGCGTCATATTTGCGACTCTAAAATGACTGAGAATAGTCCAAATCAGGCAATCGAGGTGTCATCTGAAAGGGCACATGTTCCTCTACACAGTGATGTAAGTTTCATTTCCATATTTGATGTAGTCATTGAAATATCTGTAAAAGAAGGCAACAGTTCTTGTGCGACTGCTTTGTATTTTCTCTGATTTTCCTTTGATTCGCACGTAGAGGGAGCCTCTTCCCATGTAAAGTTGGCGTCATACTTGCGACTCTAAAATGATTGAGAATGGTCCACATCAGGCAATCGAGGCGTCATCTGAAAGGGCACATGTTCCTCTGCACAGTGATGTAAGTTTCATTTCTATATTCGTTGCAGTTACTGAAATATCTTGCAAAGAAGACAGGAGTCCCTGCCTACTGCTTCGTAGTTTTGTTGGATTTCTACCTTTATCCACACGTAGCAGTGCATCTTCCCGCGTAAAGTTGGCGTCATATTTGCGACTCTAAAATGACTGAGAATGGTCCAAATCAGACAATCGAAGTGTCATCTTAAAGGGCATATGTTCCTCTACACAGTGATGTAAGTTTCATTTCCATATTATTTGCAGTTATTGAAATATCTGAAAAAGAAGGCTACAGTTCTTGTGCAATTGCTTTGTATTTTCTCTGAATTTCCTTTGATTCACACGTAGAGAGTGCGTATTCCCGTGTAAAATTGGCTTCATATTTGCGACTCTAAAATGACTGAGAATGGTCCAAATCAGGCAATCCAGGTGTCATCTGAAAGGGCACATGTTCCTCTACACAGTGATGTAAGTTTCATTTCCATATATTTTGTAGTTATTGAAATATCTGAAAAAGAAGGCAACAGTTCTTGTGCGACTGCTTCGTATTTTCCCCGATTTTCCTTTGACTCGCACGTAGAGGGAGCCTCTTCCCATGTAAAGTTGGCTTCATATTTGCGACTGTAAAATGACTGAGAATGGTCCAAATCAGGCAATCGAGGTGTCATCTGAAAGGGCACATGTTCCTCTACACAGTGATGTAAGTTTCATTTCCATATTTGTTGCAGTTACTGAAATATCTTGGAAAGAAGGCAACAGTTCTTGTCGTAATGCTTCGTATTTTTGTTGGATTTCTGCCACACGTAGCAGTTCCTCTTCCCGCGTAAAGTTGGCTTCATATTTGCGACTCTAAAATGACTGAGAATGGTCCAAATCAGACAATCGAAGTGTCATCTGAAAGGGCACATGTTCCTCTACACAGTGATGTAAGTTTCATTTCCATATTTGTTGTAGTTATTGAAATATCTGAAAAAGAAGGCAACAGTTCTTGTGCGACTGCTTCGTATTTTCTCTGATTTTCCTTTGATTCACACGTAGAGGGTGCCTCTTCCCGCGTAAAGTTGGCTTCATATTTGCGACTCTAAAATGACTGAGAATGGTCCAAATCAGGCAATCGAGGTGTCATCTGAAAGGGCACATGTTCCTCTACACAGTGATGTAAGTTTCATTTCCATATTTGTTGTAGTTATTGAAATATCTGAAAAAGAAGGCAACAGTTCTGGTGCGATTGCTTTGTATTTTCTCTGAATTTCCTTTTATTCACACGTAGAGGGTGCCTCTTCCCGCGTAAGGTTGGCTTCATATTTGCGACTCTAAAATGACTGAGAATGGTCCAAATCATCCAATCGAGGTGTCATCTGAAAGGGCACATGTTCCTCTACACAGTGATGTAAGCTTCATTTCCATATTTGTTGTAGTTATTGAAATATCTGAAAAAGAAGGCAACAGTTCTTCTGCGATTACTTTGTATTTTCTCTGAATTTCCTTTGATTCGCACGTAGAGGGTGCCTCTTCCCGCCTAAAATTGGCTTCATATTTGCGACTGTAAAATGACTGAGAATGGTCCAAATCAGGCAATCGAGGTGTCATCTGAAAGGGCACATGTTCCTCTACACAGTGATGTAAGTTTCATTTCCATATTTGTTGCAGTTACTGAAATATCTTGGAAAGAAGGCAACAGTTCTTGTCGTAATGCTTCGTATTTTTGTTGGATTTCTGCCACACGTAGCAGTTCCTCTTCCCGCGTAAAGTTGGCGTCATATTTGCGACTCTAAAATGACTGAGAATGGTCCAAATCAGGCAATCGAGGTGTCATCTGAAAGGGCACATGTTCCTCTACACAGTGATGTAAGTTTCATTTCCATATTTGTTGTAGTCATTGAAATATCTGTAAAAGAAGGCAACAGTTCTTGTGCGACTGCTTTGTATTTTCTCTGATTTTCCTTTGATTCGCACGTAGAGGGAGCCTCTTCCCGCGTAAGGTTGGCTTCATATTTGCGACTCTAAAATGACTGAGAATGGTCCAAATCAGACAATCGAAGTGTCATCTGAAAGGGAACATGTTCCTCTACACAGTGATGTAAGTTTCATTTCCATATTTGTTGTAGTTATTGAAATATCTGAAAAGGAAGGCAACAGTTCTTGTGCGACTGCTTCGTATTTTCCCCGATTTTCCTTTGATTCACACGTAGAGGGTGCCTCTTCCCGCGTAAAGTTGGCTTCATATTTGCGACTCTAAAATGACTGAGAATGGTCCAAATCAGGCAATCGAGGTGTCATCTGAAAGGGCACATGTTCCTCTACACAGTGATGTAAGTTTCATTTCCATATTTGTTGTAGTTATTGAAATATCTGAAAAAGAAGGCAACAGTTCTGGTGCGATTGCTTTGTATTTTCTCTGAATTTCCTTTTATTCACACGTAGAGGGAGCCTCTTCCCGCGTAAAGTTGGCTTCATATTTGCGACTCTAAAATGACTGAGAATGGTCCAAATCAGGCAATCGAGGTGTCATCTGAAAGGGCACATGTTCCTCTACACAGTGATGTAAGTTTCATTTCCATATTTGTTGTAGTCATTGAAATATCTGTAAAAGAAGGCAACAGTTCTTGTGCGACTGCTTTGTATTTTCTCTGATTTTCCTTTGATTCGCACGTAGAGGGAGCCTCTTCCCATGTAAAGTTGGCGTCATATTTGCGACTCTAAAATGATTGAGAATGGTCCACATCAGGCAATCGAGGCGTCATCTGAAAGGGCACATGTTCCTCTGCACAGTGATGTAAGTTTCATTTCTATATTCGTTGCAGTTACTGAAATATCTTGCAAAGAAGACAGGAGTCCCTGCCTACTGCTTCGTAGTTTTGTTGGATTTCTACCTTTATCCACACGTAGCAGTGCATCTTCCCGCGTAAAGTTGGCGTCATATTTGCGACTCTAAAATGACTGAGAATGGTCCAAATAAGGCAATCGAGGTGTCATCTGAAAGGGCACATGTTCCTCTACACGGTGATGTAAGTTTCATTTCCATATTTGTTGTAGTCATTGAAATATCTGTAAAAGAAGGCAACAGTTCTTGTGCGACCGCTTTGTATTTTTCTCTGATTTTCCTTTGATTCGCACGTAGAGGGAGCCTCTTCCCATGTAAAATTGGCGTCATATTTGCGACTCTAAAATGACTGAGAATGGTCCAAATCAGGCAATCGAGGTGTCATCTGAAAGGGCACATGTTCCTCTACACAGTGATGTAAGTTTCATTTCCATATTTGTTGCAGTTACTGAAATATCTTGGTAAGAAGGCAACAGTTCTTGTCGTAATGCTTCGTATTTTTGTTGGATTTCTGCCACACGTAGCAGTTCCTCTTCCCGCGTAAAGTTGGCGTCATATTTGCGACTCTAAAATGACTGAGAATAGTCCAAATCAGGCAATCGAGGTGTCATCTGAAAGGGCACATGTTCCTCTACACAGTGATGTAAGTTTCATTTCCATATTTGTTGTAGTCATTGAAATATCTGTAAAAGAAGGCAACAGTTCTTGTGCGACTGCTTTGTATTTTCTCTGATTTTCCTTTGATTCGCACGTAGAGGGAGCCTCTTCCCATGTAAAGTTGGCGTCATACTTGCGACTCTAAAATGATTGAGAATGGTCCACATCAGGCAATCGAGGCGTCATCTGAAAGGGCACATGTTCCTCTGCACAGTGATGTAAGTTTCATTTCTATATTCGTTGCAGTTACTGAAATATCTTGCAAAGAAGACAGGAGTCCCTGCCTACTGCTTCGTAGTTTTGTTGGATTTCTACCTTTATCCACACGTAGCAGTGCATCTTCCCGCGTAAAGTTGGCGTCATATTTGCGACTCTAAAATGACTGAGAATGTCCAAATAAGGCAATCGAGGTGTCATCTGAAAGGGCACATGTTCCTCTACACGGTGATGTAAGTTTCATTTCCATATTTGTTGTAGTCATTGAAATATCTGTAAAAGAAGGCAACAGTTCTTGTGCGACCGCTTTGTATTTTCTCTGATTTTCCTTTGATTCGCACGTAGAGGGAGCCTCTTCCCATGTAAAATTGGCGTCATATTTGCGACTCTAAAATGACTGAGAATGGCCCAAATCAGGCAATCGAGGTGTCATCTGAAAGGGCACATGTTCCTCTACACAGTGATGTAAGTTTCATTTCCATATTTGTTGCAGTTACTGAAATATCTTGGTAAGAAGGCAACAGTTCTTGTCGTAATGCTTCGTATTTTTGTTGGATTTCTGCCACACGTAGCAGTTCCTCTTCCCGCGTGAAGTTGGCGTCATATTTGCGACTCTAAAATGACTGAGAATGGTCCAAATCAGGCAATCGAGGTGTCATCTGAAAGGGCACATGTTCCTCTAAACAGTGATGTAAGTTTCATTTCCATATTTGTTGTAGTCATTGAAATATCTGTAAAATAAGGCAACAGTTCTTGTGCGACTGCTTTGTATTTTCTCTGATTTTCCTTTGATTCGCACGTAGAGGGAGCCTCTTCCCATGTAAAGTTGGCGTCATATTTGCGACTGTAAAATGACTGAGAATGGTCCAAATCAGGCAATCGAGGTGTCATCTGAAAGGGCACATGTTCCTCTACACAGTGATGTAAGTTTCATTTCCATATTTGTTGCAGTTACTGAAATATCTTGAAAAGAAGGCAACAGTTCTTGTCGTAATGTTTCGTATTTTTGTTGGATTTCTGCCACACGTAGCAGTTCCTCTTCCCGCGTAAAGTTGGCGTCATATTTGCGACTCTAAAATGACTGAGAATGGTCCAAATCAGGCAATCGAGGTGTCATCTGAAAGGGCACATGTTCCTCTACACAGTGATGTAAGTTTCATTTCCATATTTGTTGTAGTCATTGAAATATCTGTAAAAGAAGGCAACATTTCTTGTGCGACTGCTTTGTATTTTCTCTGATTTTCCTTCGATTCGCACGTAGAGGGAGCCTCTTCCCATGTAAAGTTGGCGTCATATTTGCGACTGTAAAATGACTGAGAATGGTCCAAATCAGGCAATCGAGGTGTCATCTGAAAGGGCACATGTTCCTCTACACAGTGATGTAAGTTTCATTTCCATATTTGTTGCAGTTACTGAAATATCTTGGAAAGAAGGCAACAGTTCTTGTCGTAATGCTTCGTATTTTTGTTGGATTTCTGCCACACGTAGCAGTTCCTCTTCCCGCGTAAAGTTGGCTTCATATTTGCGACTGTAAAATGACTGAGAATGGTCCAAATCAGACAATCGAAGTGTCATCTGAAAGGGCACATGTTCTTCTACACAGTGATGTAAGTTTCATTTCCATATTTGTTGTAGTTATTGAAATATCTGAAAAAGAAGTCAACAGTTCTTGTGCGACTACTTCGTATTTTCTCTGATTTTCCTTTGATTCACACGTAGAGGGTTCCTCTTCCCGCGTAAAGTTGGCTTCATATTTGCGACTCTAAAATGACTGAGAATTGTCCAAATCAGGCAATCGAGGTGTCATCTGAAAGGGCACATGTTCCTCTACACAGTGATGTAAGTTTCATTTCCATATTTGTTGTAGTTATTGAAATATCTGAAAAAGAAGGCAACAGTTCTGGTGCGACTGCTTTGTATTTTCTCTGAATTTCCTTTTATTCACACGTAGAGGGAGCCTCTTCCCGCGTAAGGTTGGCTTCATATTTGCGACTCTAAAATGACTGAGAATGGTCCAAATCATCCAATCGAGGTGTCATCTGAAAGGGCACATGTTTCTCTACACAGTGATGTAAGCTTCATTTCCATATTTGTTGTATTTATTGAAATATCTTAAAAAGAAGGCAACAGTTCTTTTGCGATTACTTTGTATTTTCTCTGAATTTCCTTTGATTCGCACGTAGAGGGAGCCTCTTCCCCCCTAAAGTTGGCTTCATATTTGCGACTGTAAAATGACTGAGAATGGTCCAAATCAGGCAATCGAGGTGTCATCTGAAAGGGCACATGTTCCTCTACACAGTGATGTAAGTTTCATTTCCATATTTGTTGCAGTTACTGAAATATCTTGGAAAGAAGGCAACAGTTCTTGTCGTAATGCTTCGTATTTTTGTTGGATTTCTGCCACACGTAGCAGTTCCTCTTCCCGCGTAAAGTTGGCGTCATATTTGCGACTCTAAAATGACTGAGAATAGTCCAAATCAGGCAATCGAGGTGTCATCTGAAAGGGCACATGTTCCTCTACACAGTGATGTAAGTTTCATTTCCATATTTGTTGTAGTCATTGAAATATCTGTAAAAGAAGGCAACAGTTCTTGTGCGACTGCTTTGTATTTTCTCTGATTTTCCTTTGATTCGCACGTAGAGGGAGCCTCTTCCCGCGTAAAATTGGCTTCATATTTGCGACTGTAAAATGACTGAGAATGGTCCAAATCAGAAAATCGAAGTGTCATCTGAAAGGGAACATGTTCCTCTACACAGTGATGTAAGTTTCATTTCCATATTTGTTGTAGTTATTGAAATATCTGAAAAAGAAGGCAACAGTTCTTGTGCGACTGCTTCGTATTTTCTCTGATTTTCCTTTGATTCACACGTAGAGGGTTCCTCTTCCCGCGTAAAGTTGGCTTCATATTTGCGACTCTAAAATGACTGAGAATTGTCCAAATCAGGCAATCGAGGTGTCATCTGAAAGGGCACATGTTCCTCTACACAGTGATGTAAGTTTCATTTCCATATTTGTTGTAGTTATTGAAATATCTGTAAAAGAAGGCAACAGTTCTTGTGCGACTGCTTTGTATTTTCTCTGATTTTCCTTTGATTCGCACGTAGAGGGAGCCTCTTCCCATGTAAAGTTGGCGTCATACTTGCGACTCTAAAATGATTGAGAATGGTCCACATCAGGCAATCGAGGCGTCATCTGAAAGGGCACATGTTCCTCTGCACAGTGATGTAAGTTTCATTTCTATATTCGTTGCAGTTACTGAAATATCTTGCAAAGAAGACAGGAGTCCCTGCCTACTGCTTCGTAGTTTTGTTGGATTTCTACCTTTATCCACACGTAGCAGTGCATCTTCCCGCGTAAAGTTGGCGTCATATTTGCGACTCTAAAATGACTGAGAATGGTCCAAATAAGGCAATCGAGGTGTCATCTGAAAGGGCACATGTTCCTCTACACGGTGATGTAAGTTTCATTTCCATATTTGTTGTAGTCATTGAAATATCTGTAAAAGAAGGCAACAGTTCTTGTGCGACCGCTTTGTATTTTCTCTGATTTTCCTTTGATTCGCACGTAGAGGGAGCCTCTTCCCATGTAAAATTGGCGTCATATTTGCGACTCTAAAATGACTGAGAATGGTCCAAATCAGGCAATCGAGGTGTCATCTGAAAGGGCACATGTTCCTCTACACAGTGATGTAAGTTTCATTTCCATATTTGTTGCAGTTACTGAAATATCTTGGTAAGAAGGCAACAGTTCTTGTCGTAATGCTTCGTATTTTTGTTGGATTTCTGCCACACGTAGCAGTTCCTCTTCCCGCGTGAAGTTGGCGTCATATTTGCGACTCTAAAATGACTGAGAATGGTCCAAATCAGGCAATCGAGGTGTCATCTGAAAGGGCACATGTTCCTCTAAACAGTGATGTAAGTTTCATTTCCATATTTGTTGTAGTCATTGAAATATCTGTAAAATAAGGCAACAGTTCTTGTGCGACTGCTTTGTATTTTCTCTGATTTTCCTTTGATTCGCACGTAGAGGGAGCCTCTTCCCATGTAAAGTTGGCGTCATATTTGCGACTGTAAAATGACTGAGAATGGTCCAAATCAGGCAATCGAGGTGTCATCTGAAAGGGCACATGTTCCTCTACACAGTGATGTAAGTTTCATTTCCATATTTGTTGCAGTTACTGAAATATCTTGAAAAGAAGGCAACAGTTCTTGTCGTAATGTTTCGTATTTTTGTTGGATTTCTGCCACACGTAGCAGTTCCTCTTCCCGCGTAAAGTTGGCGTCATATTTGCGACTCTAAAATGACTGAGAATGGTCCAAATCAGGCAATCGAGGTGTCATCTGAAAGGGCACATGTTCCTCTACACAGTGATGTAAGTTTCATTTCCATATTTGTTGTAGTCATTGAAATATCTGTAAAAGAAGGCAACATTTCTTGTGCGACTGCTTTGTATTTTCTCTGATTTTCCTTCGATTCGCACGTAGAGGGAGCCTCTTCCCATGTAAAGTTGGCGTCATATTTGCGACTGTAAAATGACTGAGAATGGTCCAAATCAGGCAATCGAGGTGTCATCTGAAAGGGCACATGTTCCTCTACACAGTGATGTAAGTTTCATTTCCATATTTGTTGCAGTTACTGAAATATCTTGGAAAGAAGGCAACAGTTCTTGTCGTAATGCTTCGTATTTTTGTTGGATTTCTGCCACACGTAGCAGTTCCTCTTCCCGCGTAAAGTTGGCTTCATATTTGCGACTGTAAAATGACTGAGAATGGTCCAAATCAGACAATCGAAGTGTCATCTGAAAGGGCACATGTTCTTCTACACAGTGATGTAAGTTTCATTTCCATATTTGTTGTAGTTATTGAAATATCTGAAAAAGAAGTCAACAGTTCTTGTGCGACTACTTCGTATTTTCTCTGATTTTCCTTTGATTCACACGTAGAGGGTTCCTCTTCCCGCGTAAAGTTGGCTTCATATTTGCGACTCTAAAATGACTGAGAATTGTCCAAATCAGGCAATCGAGGTGTCATCTGAAAGGGCACATGTTCCTCTACACAGTGATGTAAGTTTCATTTCCATATTTGTTGTAGTTATTGAAATATCTGAAAAAGAAGGCAACAGTTCTGGTGCGATTGCTTTGTATTTTCTCTGAATTTCCTTTTATTCACACGTAGAGGGTGCCTCTTCCCGCGTAAGGTTGGCTTCATATTTGCGACTCTAAAATGACTGAGAATGGTCCAAATCATCCAATCGAGGTGTCATCTGAAAGGGCACATGTTTCTCTACACAGTGATGTAAGCTTCATTTCCATATTTGTTGTATTTATTGAAATATCTTAAAAAGAAGGCAACAGTTCTTTTGCGATTACTTTGTATTTTCTCTGAATTTCCTTTGATTCGCACGTAGAGGGAGCCTCTTCCCCCCTAAAGTTGGCTTCATATTTGCGACTGTAAAATGACTGAGAATGGTCCAAATCAGGCAATCGAGGTGTCATCTGAAAGGGCACATGTTCCTCTACACAGTGATGTAAGTTTCATTTCCATATTTGTTGCAGTTACTGAAATATCTTGGAAAGAAGGCAACAGTTCTTGTCGTAATGCTTCGTATTTTTGTTGGATTTCTGCCACACATAGCAGTTCCTCTTCCCGCGTAAAGTTGGCGTCATATTTGCGACTCTAAAATGACTGAGAATAGTCCAAATCAGGCAATCGAGGTGTCATCTGAAAGGGCACATGTTCCTCTACACAGTGATGTAAGTTTCATTTCCATATTTGTTGTAGTCATTGAAATATCTGTAAAAGAAGGCAACAGTTCTTGTGCGACTGCTTTGTATTTTCTCTGATTTTCCTTTGATTCGCACGTAGAGGGAGCCTCTTCCCGCGTACAATTGGCTTCATATTTGCGACTGTAAAATGACTGAGAATGGTCCAAATCAGACAATCGAAGTGTCATCTGAAAGGGAACATGTTCCTCTACACAGTGATGTAAGTTTCATTTCCATATTTGTTGTAGTTATTGAAATATCTGAAAAAGAAGGCAACAGTTCTTGTG
>NC_141785.1:6924834-6957432 GCF_054643075.1 Acanthaster planci | reverse complement strand
CACCTGCTCCCAATTTGGAGAGGATTACTCGTCTTGCATGGCCTGCTTGACACATGCTGCAAGCATGACGTCAACCTCCTCCCCAGCAGTATCACTTACCACTATCTCCTGCCAAAACAGATTTTAAAAGTAGTTCAGCATTTATGAAATTGAACAAGCCATCTTTATACTTCTTCAATGTGCTTTAGTCATGAGATAGTCATTTGAATCCTGCTCCCCGAATCCCCTTCATTGATTGAAACATTTTAAAATGTGGAGGAGCCAAACTACGTTGATATAATTACAGGTGCGCCTCACTTTATCAAATGTTTTTCATACGGACAATAGAGGAGACATGACTTTTCATCCGTAATTTAGAATTACCCATCAAAGCAAGAAGATGGTAATCTCGCATTTGTCCCTCGTGCATCATCTGTTCCAAAACGTGTTAAATTTTAAAAAAATATAGAGACTGTCTTGCTTTCAATTCAAGACAGCCAGCTTGTGAATAGGAAATTGCAAGAACCATAATCAGAATGTTTGAATAATTATGACTTCAAATCCTTTCATGTATTTCCCTTTCTCGATGTACACACACAACAGAGGATACACTGATCATACAAGAGACGGTTCCAAAAAGTCAATTGAGGTATAAAGCCGGTAGATGTAAATATGAAGATATTGGCTAAGATATTAAAAGCCTGTAGGTTGTATTTAAATAATATCAGGCCTTCTGTAGAATTTTCTGCCGAGTGGCTCAGCTACTTTTTTTTTCTTCACTGAAGTTTCAGATCAAAGTGAAGATTTTTCAACTATCATCCTTGCCACTTGTTTCAGCTGTCTAAATGTATTTAGTCATCTATATTCAGATTTCACAGATCTAGGATTGCCTCTCGAGCAGCTGACAGGATTTGTCTGATGTAGCACTGAGATTCTGAGAATGTCTTATGAGACGTGAACGTGCTAAGCACAGACTCTTTGCACGAACATGCAATTTATCCTTAGATCATTTGTCAGGACAGACCTTGACTATGGAACTGGGCTCAAAATATTCAAACAATCCTGTTCTTTGGTAAGAAACTTTACCCAAATTTAATCGCATAATCCTCGAGCATTTTGAGGGTTACTCTTGCTTTGGATTAAAACCAGATGGCCTTCGGGACTGTGGGTAAGTTCATTATGGAAATACATGGCAGTGAAATTTCACTTGAACGTTTCATTTTTGACACTATCGTAAAAAGAAATGGGTGAAAGCTTGAAACAGAACAGTTAACTTACATCATTGATTGATCTGAGCAATTGCGCAATTAGCTTCCTCAATTCTCCAAGTTTGATTTTGGTAGCTTCCGTCTCTCTGGCCTTTTCAGCTGCCTCTGCCTGGAAACCTCCAACAAGCTGTATAAAGGTATAATTAGAACATCACATAGCTTCTCTTGGGTGTTGGTATTGACCATGAAATTTAACTCGAGACGAAAATACACTTTTCATATTGAAATATATCAGCATCTAATACAAAAGCAAAATTTCATATTTGATAATGCGCTTAGTTCAGGAATGCCTGCAATTCCAACAGAATTTTTCCCCTAACAATTACTTACATTTCTGAGTCCCTTTTCATACTGATCAAAGAAGTCGTCCAGTGGAAAATCGCTAAGCTCCTCCATGCTAAGGTTATTGATCATCTCTTTGTTCATTGGCCAAAGTGGCGGCAAGAAGTAACGCAGGCATTTCCTGGCAAAACAAAGAAAGGATTGGTACATGAAAAGCTCATTCATGCAGTACCAGAAAATTGAAGCACATGGGAACGAACCATCGCCAGAACTTCCTGAGAAATGCTTTCACAACTTCATTGCCTTCCAGCGTAATGATGCAGACATATTATTTAAAAGGCTAAGTTTACAAGACTAAAGTTTATGAAGTAGTCTTCACACTGGATATATATCAGCTTACAAGCATAAATGCAATAATAAAGGTCATTTCCCACGCTTGATTATTCTGAAAAATAGAAACTAGAATTGTTATTAACTTTGACATTTGGGATGCGTAATCTTATTTCTAAAAACTGTCACTGTTAAGTTGGCTGACGACTCAACCCATAAAATGATGTCACATGGGCCTTCCTTTTGAGGGTTACATAGTAACAAGTAAAACCCAAATCCATTGATAATATTCCGACGTCTTGGGGAGATTTCTAGATAGTGTGAAGTAATAGCCTGTAGGTCCATCACAGGTCTAAACATGACAAGTTAGGTTACAGGTTACTGCATTCTTGGGTCTTAACGTTTTATTGCATAAGTGCAACAATCTTAGTTATTTCAATTTCAATAAACTTATTCCACTCATTTAATAAGTCTTGGATTTGGCTGTGGTTCATCTGTTTGCCATCCCTCATTAACTACTTATTCAGTGGCACAGCGTTCTTTTTGGACTCCAGGAAAAGCTAGAAGAATCATTGAAGAGCTCCAGCTAGTTTTG
Organism: Acanthaster planci; assembly: GCF_054643075.1. Taxonomy (NCBI): domain Eukaryota; kingdom Metazoa; phylum Echinodermata; class Asteroidea; order Valvatida; family Acanthasteridae; genus Acanthaster; species Acanthaster planci. The sequence continues at coordinate 6,954,978 of NC_141785.1, read as the reverse complement.
AATGTATGGACACAAAACAAACCTGAAGCCCTGAGCAAGTCTCTCTTCCTTCATCACACTTTCCTCCACTTCGTCAGTGTCAGCACTGGGTGCGACTGCAGCCATGCTGGGTGGCACGGTCGCCTTGGGTGTGGTGGTTGTCGTTGTCTTGGGGGTGTTCGGTGGGGCCACGGCCTGTGGCGACATAGCAGCTGTGGGCGGGGCCGCTGCAGTGGGTGTCACCTTCTGGACGGCAGGTTCGTGAAGGGGGGAGGGGGTGGCTTCGGGCTCGGGAGGTATATCCACTGGGGCCACCTCCAGCGGTTCTGGCTGGTTGTCTTCAGCTAGGGCAGGTGGGTCTTGGATCTCCCTGATATCCTCACTGTTCTTGTCGTAACTAATTTGGGGAAAGATTTTAAAAGGAGGACTGGGCATTGCCAGGTTTTTTCCACCAGCAAACTGACACACTACTAATGGCAGATGACTTTTTGGAAGAAAACAGGTATTTTCAAGCAAATATGCAAACTGGTGGTCTTCATCCCGTCTCTCTTTTCAATCTTCCACTACCCCCCCCATTCACTTCTCAGGGTCTTTGTCCACCTATGACGTTCATGAACGCCCCTCAAAACACAAAACAAACTGAAACAAAAATATGCTACTTGGAAAAAACAATTCATGCTATCAACTATTACTTACAGACTATTTGTACAGAACTTCAATTTCAATAGAAGATACCATACACTGTAGCTATTGTGATACCTTTTATCATATTTGTCCTTTGGATGCTGATCAAACTTGATCTTCCACCTCACAGCACCATCTTGTTTCAGAAAGACCTTGACAACTTTGCCGCTGTACCACTTGTTATCCACACGGGCTTCAACTCGTTTACCAACACCTAGTTGTGGAGTGACACGTCAAGTTGTCATTAGAACTTACATATTCAGAGGGTTGTAACAATTGACTTGCTGTATCTATAGGCAAGTGTGATTCCCACCAAGTTTTGGGCTGCGTGGTGACAACAAAAACACTAAGAACCTGGGGGGTTCCATTCTTCATCACAGTTTCCCACTTATACAGTTCTTTCCATGACATTTCAGCATGACTATCAGATCATTCCCTCTACTCTAATTATCTCATTTACATTTTGGATTGATACAAAGTAAGGTGCAAAGATCTTGTGGCTTGGTATAATATCCAACCCAACCATGCCCATAAAAAGATCCGGGGGGGGGGAGGAGAATGCAGTACATGTAAACCCCGAGTAAAGAGTAAACAAATTTGTTTTGGCTTTTGAAAAAGTATGATAAAAGGAACTGTTTGGGACTGTTTCACTTCCCTTCCCACCAAAAAGCACGCAAAATACCCCACAATTTACCCCTTCTCATGAATGAAAGGTTACAAAAAGAAATTTTCACAATTTCGACCCTCCAAAAACCCCAAACAGACAAAATTCACTATGGCTTATTATCTGCCTCTTACTTTCAATCTCCAGCTGCGTATCGCTGCCCAAACTGGTTGAATCTGAGCTGTCTTCTTCCTTGCTGACATCCATCTCTTCGTCCGTTGAGATTTGAGAACGTTCAGTTAGCCTCCGCTTTTTGGCTGGTTCAGGTGGTTTCTCCTGGTATGAAAGCGAGTGCCATTAATTACTTACAAGGTCACAGGTCATTTACTTTTATAAAAATGTTGAATAGTCTAAGAGTGTGGCATTGCAAGAGTTCAGCAAAGTTTGTAAAAGAGTTTGTATGTGCAACTCAAAATCATCACTAAAGACTTCCACTTTCGTGTGCTAAATAGAAGTGATTATAGAAATCTGTTCTACGGTAGGGGCTTTTGTATTTGCACCACGTTTTCAAAAGAGAACCAGATACTAGAAAAAAACATATATAGGCCTACTATGTGTATCACACAGAAGCATGCAGAGTAGTGCTGAAGAACTGCCCAAACAGGATTACATAGGATTCAAAATACTGGATTCAAAATTGTAATTCATACATAAGCACAAGTCTTCTCAAGTCCCTCAATGTGAGGCGCAACCAAGTCATACATGAACTGTAACAAAAAAACTCCTTTTTTCTCTCACTGTTACTAATGAAAGCATTTGTGACACCCCTTATGAGGACAAGTGAAAATCTTGCAAAGTATCATGAACTGCCGACACTGACTAAATCAGAAAAGAGGCCTTTTGGTTAGTGTTCGTTTTCCATCCCAAACTCACTCCACTTAAAAGCCTACAAAGCATTTCAAGTTCGAACACTGCATAACAAAAATACCACATAAGACGCATAAGGCAACTTTGTCAAATACTGCCCAATACCACACCACTGATTTACAAATGACAAATACAAATGCACTTGGTCATTACTTCATTCCTTGTGTTAGACGCAGGGGTGATGCTATTTGTGCTTTGCCTTTTGGTTGCGTAAACTTTCTTGGCAACAGGAACTGGTGGTGCAGGAGACTGTTTCTAAAGCAGGGGAAAAAAATTACAGAAAACATATTGTCCCCCATTTGACTGACCACAGAAAAGATGAAAGATTATGGTAGTTCCCCAATTTCTAATGAGTCAGCAATTTTTGTTGTGAACGCAGTCAACACAAACTTTGAACACTGTGTTAATTAACTGTGACTATATTCAACGACAATGACTGATTAGGTTGCAATGGAAATGCACGTAAGTAGAAATGCTGTAAGAACTTACTACTATGACTGCTATATTTCTGAGGACTGAGGGATGACTTGACTGACTAGTTGAGTGGCAGTAAAATTGATCTTGAAAAGTAAAAACTAACTTGGTCTTACAATTACGAGTAACGAATTAAATACATGCAGTCTGAGAATAAAAGTTCTTGAAGTTACATTAACAACTGTGGAGTGATAATTAACTGAAGACAAGACAAACGAGTAATTAAACAGAGTGTTTAGAGAATGCTACAATATCAAAATTATGAATAAGGGTCACATGAACTACGTGTTGAATGGGTCATATACAACATGTGTCATGTGGCACAGGTAAGTGTTACAAATGCATGCACGTTTGGAATTGTAAAATGATGCCTTGCATGGATGTCTAGCCTAGTCTAGACAATTGATGGCATTTACTCACCTGTGGTCTGGAGGCTGTTTTCCTCTCCATGATTGCAGCAATTTTCCTGCTGTCATGCTTAGCTACCGGTGAAGAGTATTTGCTGACTGTGGCACTAGCTGGCTTACTGCTGGCTGTTGTTTGTGTAGATGGTCGTCTGCTTTGCTGTTGATTTACCACAGGGGCAGCTTTGCCAACTGGTCTGGATGTAGGCTGTTCAACACACAAATACCACAGAACTACATGTATATTTAGCTACTAGAGTGCTTACTCACTCTGCAAAGTGAAACCAACTGGTCATGTCCATATTGTGCAAAAACGTACAGAAAACTCCAGATTTGTATGGCTTTTGTACAGCTATTTGCATATCTGCATATGTTTTGTGACATGAGCGTAAACAAAGCCGATATGCCAATATTAAATGCAAATGAGAGTTTTGATCATAGCTGTTTCATATGTCATACTAATGATTACAAATATGTCTCATGTTATTTGTGTATGTTGTTCTTAATTACACGCTATATTTAGAGAACATCATTTGGAATCCATTCCACCTAGTTTCATTATGCTCTACAAACACTCCTACCAACTTAAAATGTCTGCACCAACGAAGCATTAAAACTTCTCTGTACAGTGAATGATGGCACTTAGCACTAGCAATTTTGGTACATTGGCTAAAAGTTTCCATGTTGGCTAAATATGAAGTGAACCAAGGTCACAAAGTGTGGCTTCCACAATCATAGTCGGCTTTGGTCATCAAGACGCACCTTTTCCTTGTAACTTTGGACAGGTGAGGCTTTACCGATGGGCTTTGGAGGTGTCGATGACGGGAGTGAAGTCTGCAGGGAAAAAATTGCAACTTAATAAAAGCCACCAACATCTGTGTCTACTATTCCCTATCCATTAATTCTCAGACCAAAATGCTCCAAAATAGAACAAAAGGTTGTCAGGCCTCTCCCATGTAAACATGAATTTAAAAGTCCACAGCAAAAAATGGGTGACCTAACAGCACATTCTCAACTGTCTTCCACTGACACATAAGTTAACTAACTGCAAACTGGTGAGGATTTATAGCAGTTGTATTTACAAATCTTGCAAATACACCACTTGAGTCTTAGTCAACCATTCCGCAATTTCTGCTTTGCTAGTTCAAGAGAGCCTTCTTAGCTTTTATGCTAGTATATATTTCCATATTCATGAGAAAGCTGGGACTCAACTCGACTGACATAACTTGAGACAGAAAAACCTGAAAATTAAATTACATTGATTTGTGAACAAACAATGTTGGAATTTTTAGCATTTTGCTGTCCCGCACCTTCTTTGCTTTCATGATTTGTTTGTTGTGTACATATACGCACATGACAAGAGGTCAACGACCAACCCTTTCTCAGGAATGTTGTCAAACAGCAAATATTGGCAACACAACTAGAATGGGAATGCATGTAAACTGAACGGCATCTTTCAAGAATGACATTACAGCAACAGGGCCCCAATTTGTCAAAAAACCATGGGCAATTTTAAATGCTTTAAATGCAAAAGTACACTACACTTAACCCAAAAGGATGACAAACAGTTTGCACATATTGAAGGGAAGTATAAAGTGTTTTGAAGAAAAACTCATCGCATGAACTCTGTCATGAACTAGGTATGCAAATAATTGGGTTAGTCAGATCAGTGATCCTGTCAAACCAGACAATTTGGTTTGAACTTGCAGGGACGAAAATGTATCGAGAAAGAACAGTGATGTTCCATGAATTATGTAGATTGATCATGGAGAGCCTAGAAATGAAAACAAGTCATAAGAACTGTTGACTTATATTTGTGACATTTATCATGGCAAAGAATTCCATGAAAGTGAAATGGCACAGCAAAGTCGATGAAGAAATACAGCAAGGCACTGCTAAATAAAGCCAACCACAAATGGTGAGGCATGTTAGAGGCAGGAGGCCAACATCTGCAAGAAATAGCAAAAGATTTAAAAAATAATAACTAGGAAAGTATTTGCAGGGCAAGGCAATGAGAGCAAAGAATGGTCATTTAAACTGAGCACTTCTGCATTTCTCAAGTACAACCGAGGAAAACGCTGACTTATTCAGTGAAATAATGAATGTAAGAGCCAGAGGTTGTAAAGCAGAAATATGAGGCTATGATTTGTAAAAATATGTCACATCCTCACTCTTCTTTCTCTGTGTTTGTGAGTTTCTTCAAAGTCCTCATCATCGCTTAAGTGCGACCAGGATGAGCATTTCACATCTCTCTAGAGAAAAGAGGATCAGCATGACACATCTGTCATTCTGAACAGAACAAAGTTTGGAGGCTTCTTTGAAACACAATGACTGCATCTAATTCTCAACTGCATGTAAAATGATTGCCATATACACCTTACCATTATCCAAATACCACTTTTTGATATTTTGCCTTTATTATAGTTTTATCACAACTATTCAACGTTTATCCCATCCTATACCTCCCATCTGCTCACTTAAGATAAAAGCCTCGATTCTGACTTCCATTACAATCATCTACCTCAACAAAAGAACACAGCATTCAAAAGACTCTTCTGTCCAGAGTGTTCAAAACCATTAAAACCTTCTCACCTCAATTTTCCCAAGCTTCTCCTGTTTCTTCTTAATGTCCTGATGAGCAAAAACATGCAAAAGGAAATCAAGTCAACTCCCGTTATGAAGAATGCTGTTATAACAGAATACTGTATCAAGAACAGATTTTAAGAATGTAAACTTCTGGAATTCTTGTCGCTTCCTTTGTTTTTTCAACTCCTCTTGTAACAAAGCCATGGTTATAACAACAACACCAATTCGAACAAAGGCAATCACACTAAATATTCAAGTTTGTTTATTTTTAACAACTTAATAGGTTATTTTCTTTATAAGGAAAAATTCAATGGGAACAGATTCTCAGTTTCTTCGAAATAACTAAATCTGATCAAATTTCTAAGTAAAGTGCAAACTCAATTACATGTACATGACTGCAATCCAGGCATGTATCAAATTAGTTTCTAATGTTGAAGATACGAGCAATACAAATGTATGATCAGAATAACAATGGCATTTGCAAAGCATGATAACACATTTATGAACGTCACGGTGGACACAGCCTCAAAAGAGAAAACGTTAAAAAAAAAAAAATTATAATCAAACCTCCAGAAGCTCTTTCTTCTGCTCTTCAGCTGACTTGACTTCCTTCTTGAACACACCTGATGCAATGGGAACCTTTTGTTCTGCACTTGAGCACCTGAAGTAAATGAACAATAGGAAACCTTTTCACCACAAGGTGCCATGATCGGCACTCTGCATGAAGCTATTGCATGCTCCCAGTCTCTCTGCAGTTTCATTCTTATCATTTTTGCTTTTGGGTTTTGGTTGTTTCTCCTCATTTCCTAGCAGGTATGACTAAGTTCAGTTCTTTCTTCATGTATCAGGCACATCTAATGGAAGTTTTCTGCAAACTGGGACTTCGGTTCAGATAATTAATGTCATGAATTCCATGATTCTGTACATGGCCATTCGTATACTTATGAAATAACATGGCAGTGACAGTAGAAGGGAGGCCCCCCACACTTTTGGAAGGTCCTATAATGCCTGATGGTCTAACTAATTAACAAATTCCCTCCCCCCCTTTGAGAATCGTTCTGCAGCTGTTGATATGGTACATGAGCATGTGAACAGACACAAAATGTTGCTGGTAGGGCCTAATGCATATTAACAGGATCAGTATTGCATTCATGAGTATAATGAAATGATGCAGTTGAGCGTATTAGGGGTCAACCAAGTGATGACTGTACCACAAAGGCGATAACTATAATATATAGAACTTGATTTGGAGTAATGTCAGTCAAACTTATTACCATATGCGGACAAAACCCTCAAAACCAGCAAATATTATCTTCAAAAGCCCAATCCAGTCTTCAACCCAGCCTATATCACTTAAATTTGATCCCAAATCCTCAACATTGCAACTCCTTCAATCTAAGCTTGCATGTCAAACAGTCACGATTGATGTTATCGTACTGAGATTTAATTTCTCAATGACAAGTCTTAATATGGGTAAGCTAGACATCTAAGCAGGACAGAAAACAACCAGCAACTATGGAAGGTTATTAGACCTGTTGTGTGTGCTGTCCGGATTCATACTGCACTGCCAATCATCAGGGAATACGCGGTTGATGTTACTGCTGGAAAACGGTATGATCCTCCACTTCAAACAAGCATCTTATGAAATTAGTAAAAAAAAGCACAATCATTATATGCAAGCATTTTTATAACAATGGAAAACAAATTGTAAGTTGAATATAAATGTGTAAATCCTGTAAATGAATTAATGGTATGAAAATAAACCCAATTAACATAATTTACTGAACAAACATGCACAACAACAATTTACACTAGCGTAGAATATTGCACCAAACTATCATCATGCCTCATTCATCTTACATACATGTACATCTGTCCTTAACTTAATATCCATTGGCTTTTTTAAAATTTATTTTCTCCTTTGGCTCTACATGACTAAATGTATTTATTGATATTTAAGACTGTATACGAGCTCTGTGAGTACCAATGTTGCTTATTGTAAAGTGGTGCATTCTTCATTTCTCATGTGTTTCTCATGATGAGAGAGGGCTGTATTATTGTGATTCAATTCTGAACGTCCAAACTGTATGTAGTACAGTATGCTCAGTAACTGGAACTTTAAGACATGAATTTTTCCAGGGATCAAGATTCATGTCCTGCTGATTGGGGCTGCAGGAACACGAGTTTTCCAATGGAAGCACAGTTTGAACCCCTTCCTTTAGAGGGCAGAAGTCACTGGCGTAATAATTAAGGTGTGCTCCCCATCTCCTATGGAAGTTTATGTCCCCTCATCCTGTGCCTCCCAATTAAAATGTGAAAAGTACAGTCTATGCACAAGCTCCAAATAATATGCTTGTAGTGCCCCCTCAGAAATTTCACCCCAGTTATACCCCTGGAAAGTGTGGAAAGTGCATCGCCAGGATTTTGTCTGCCCATTCCAATTTACAACTTTCATCCCATTTAGCCAATTCTCACTGCCCAATTTTATGTGAGCATCCACATTTAGCTGTAGGTGCATCCCAAATTTGCTTTAAAAATCTCTATCCCACTGCCACTTTGCAGCCCCCCCCCGCTACTTTACTGGCTGAAGCATTGTGAACGCATACATTGCAAATTACACACCAGGGACTGTAATGTTGTCACAGATGGTATTATATAAATAGTTTTTCACACAAAGGGTAGACATAATTTAGATCAAAAGAGAAATAACCTAAATAAAGGTAGACACACTATGCAGTGCCTCCATGGCATCATCATTTCTGTTTCAAGGCAGCAGTCAGAGCCACAATGAGCCTACATGACACTCGTCACCAAAAGAACTCCACCACATCAAACAGATACACTGATGTGACCTTAAACCCATCATCAGCCCATTACTAGAACCATCAGGACATAGGGCAATTGTCAACCTTCCCAGCACAGGCCACCTGTCCCAAAGCCTCAGCACATCTTCAGCCAAGCCATCCAGTTCAAGTTCACCACACAGCCACAACAAAATCAAAACCCGCCAATAACAAAAAGGGCAAGCAAGACACCTCACCAAAGGCAGGTGACAAGATAGTCAACGACAAAATTGGCTGAAACGTTATCAACCACCATAAGAAACATCAAGTACTTGACACAGGAGAGACTGAAAAGTCTGTCATCATAAATCCTTCCCACGATCAAGGCCACTGTATCCACTGGAACCAAGCCCGACTCACTGCCCAAGAAACTACTGATTAAGGCACTTTGTAGCTTCAGAGGAGCCATCAAGATCAGTCTCAGCAACACATTAGCTCCACCCAAACAACCAACCAATGACTGACACACTCCAATGAACCAACAAGGAAGGATACCTTCCTCAGACATCAACTATCCTTTGGGATACAAGTCCCAGCACCTAGCATCCTTCATCCTCAACTCCAAACCTGCATGACCCCACTATTCCCAACATACACGTACCAGCTTCTTTCTAACCAGCACTCTCTTGAAGACCAACTCCTCTCACCATCAGCTCTTTTCAGAGGAAACACTTCTTCACAAAAGAGGATACAATGTGTACTTCCTTGGCTACCACTCTTCAAATAACACTTAGAAATTAGGCTGTTCAAATGTCAACTGAAGAGTCCAGATATTGACGTCAAGTAAAAGTACTGGAAATAATGTACCTTTATTATATGACATAATGTATACATGTTATCAGATACACAACCTACCACACTGAACCAAAACTGATGTCTGCATTGCTCTCTTCCGGACAAATTTTGGATCTTCTGATGGTGGGTCCTTCCAATTTTGACTGACATAGCCAAAGTTTTCCCAAAACTTAGTCACACCTAGTGAAGCTGTAAATACAAATGTTAGAAAAAAGCCATTGATGTCAATTACACCAAAGCAGGTCTAATGCAAATATTTGAAATAATCTACATGTAGGCCTGTCGTTTAACAACACAAATAAATGTACAATACTATAAGTATTTACAATTAAAATGTGCGTTGTGAGATGATAAAAGTAAAAAATTTGAGATGAAACAATCCAGCAGGTTTTGCTGCAATTTTCTTTTTGTAGGCTTCCTGAGCTCTGAAATGAAGATTTTGAAATTATCATGAATAGAAATTTTGTAAAATTTCCTTCAAAATGTGAACTTTCAACAAAATGACTATGACAAACTAAAGCACGAACTAACCACCATGCTGAAAGGGTAAATGTAAACCAACTTAAAAGCGTCAATGCAATTTTGGACAAGGTGAGCATGTGCTGATTTTTCACTATTAATTAATTAATTAAAAATCACATGCAAATTGAAGGAATGGTTCTATTAATTCAAAAACGTTAATAATCCCATAAAGAATAACCCTAGCATATACGCACATCAGTTAGCTTGATTTATAATCATATTCCATACACACCGACGTTAATATCCTTCCAATACTGGACCATATGCTCTCCCATTGCCTTCAGTAAATGCCTATACTCTTTGGCATCAGCAAAGTCTTGCTTGTTGTGTGTAGGTTCTAGCACTAGGTATGGCACATCAACAAAACCAACAACTCCACTGCATTGCCTATTCCAAACATTAAAACAGACAACTGGTTAAGTTACCCAATACACATCATTACTTCTTAAATTGTATGATGTACCAAAGCTAGCTGAATGGGAGTGTTGTTATACATCACTTAATGAAGTTCACATAATGGAGACTGCTAATTTTTAAATCATAAGTTCATCTTTTTTCCACTGTCAACAAGTGAGGGAAACAAATTATCTTTTAATTTCAATATTGAACTTACACTCCACCATCGACTTGAGGTCCAACTCTTTCATACATTTTGATCAATCTTCCACAATTGTAGATGAATACACCGTCGTATCTTCGATTGCTAAGGTTGATGCCAAAATGGAAGTTGATTGTCTTTGGTTCTTTCAATGATTTCTGTTGCTTCTCTGCGATCTTTTTCCGAATATTGGCAAGTTGTCTGAGTTCAAAGGCCACTGATTGCGCCTGTCTCGTCATGGCCTGTATAAAAACAATATGACGTCTTCAAATTGAGATGGAACTTTGTACAATGTCTTTTATGACACACCACTTTATTTCTCATTTTACACAAGTGTCATTCCATGATCAGTTTCGTGCGACCTGTTCTCCCTGCAGACCTTTATATATGCTGCCATGTTTGTCTTGTTGTCCGAAGACCCAGTGGCAATTCACGTAGTCATACAACTTCAAATATTGATAAAATGGAACAAGATATTTTTCCCTCCAGTCTCAGTTTGGTTACATTGTTTTTAATGGTAGAAAAGCAGATTGGCTGCCCAATGATAGAGGTCTATTGGGAAAAATGAAGAAACGTTTAATTTTAGACGTGACAGTTACCCTATGCCAATACATGTTGTAGACCAGTCACACCAATAATAAAAGTGTATTAAGTTGACAAATGTTTCAACCAACCCTTTTGTCCTTTGGTCCTCCCTGTCCATGCTTCTTCTCCAGATCCCGAGCTTTACTCTCAGCTTCTCTGGCTTTTTCATTAGCTACAAAGATTTAAAAACAATTACATGTCGGCTACGAAAATGACGAGAGTTTCACAAATATCTGTATGCATAATTTCAAATGTGCATTTACAAACTTGTAGAACCTGCAGAGTACAACAGCAGAGAACATTCTCTCCACCTCGCGTGTTTCAGAACTTAAGATATCTGAAGGTTCACAATATGAATTCCATCAGTGGAAAGATAGCCATTCCCACATATTCATTCATCTTGGAATTCTCCAAGATAGAACTGGTACTATCCTTTTGCAGAATCATAAGATGCATCAAACAGAAATGATTGTTGTGATGTCGTTCTTTTCAATGTAGGTCTCAGTCGACAAGGTATTGGATGCACGTGTAACGTCAAACAGACCTGGTTGCTAATATAAATATTCACAAATATCTCTGAATACAACTCCAAGATCTCTAAGAAAATAAAGATTTTAACTTGAAGCTTTCTAAACTGACAGCTAACTGCAAGAAGCTAACGGCTGCTTAATAAACCACGAAAACTTGTTTTAACTTTGCCCAGGTGCATGTGTTCTCGTTCCATTTTAAATTCTATTACGGTTGGCTTATAATGTTGCTGACAAAATAAACATAAAACGCGAAATTGGCGTCTAGAACTATTAATCGAAACTTATGCATGCCAAAACCGTTGCAAATTCGCAGAGCAAATTTTTGCCGAGACGTTAAAAATTCGTATTCGCTCAAATTAAAAACAACTTAGGGGCTCTTCAAGAAATGTTTGTTTGAAAGTCCGCGTAGATTAAATAAAACTTCAGATACATGCCCAAACATGTGTAACGTGCGACGATCATTAAAACAGAAATAGTTTTCATTCTGTTCAGCTTGGAAGCAGAGTTGTAGACTCGAGTCAATTGACTTGGATTCCAGTCAGACTAGAGTCACTTTTTCTGGGACTCGTGACTTGACTTGTAACAGTTTCTGACTTGTGACCTGACTTGGACTTGCAAAAATTGACTTGTGACTTGACTTGGACTTGCAAAAATTGCCTCTACTTGGAATTAAATATCAGTTACGTACCAGGTTCCTGTACAGAGTGAAAAGAGAAATTTATTTCGAACATGAGCATGGATCGATATATCTTTACGTTTGTTGGCTATATTGAGTACAAATCGGACAATTGCGTCCACCAACATTCCCCCTAGCTCCCAAAATTTCCACACACTTTTACCAAACATTAAAATCTGTTTTAAATGAAAAGAAATATGTTTAGGACCAAAATTTGTTTTAAACGAAAAGAAGTATTTTAGATCTGATGATAACGACTCGGAAGCTAAGTAGAATCGTCCTCTCGAAGGCAACGGCCAACATACAACACGGTCCGCAAGTGCGCCTCTCAAATGCGGCAAATCTTACTTCGTGTCATCGGTACAGCCTACTTGGGCAAGGATCTGTACCTCGAAGAATATTTAAACGGCGGGTGCACAGGTGAACAGATCAGCTTCCGCGACCCAACTCACTGAAATCTTAGTAAAATGTTTTGCTCATTTCGATTGTCAGCAACGCTTTCCTAACATTTCGTACGTTGCCGGCTTCGAACAAAATTAATAGTGGGTCAGGTACAAATAGAACGATTTCGGACCCATCCATTCTAGTTCTAATTCAGGAGCGAAACCAGTGTTACAACGCTGCATGTCATATAAGATTTATTTGACTGGGGAAACTTTCTCCGCGATAAGGCTTCCTGTGGGAACTACCCGCGAGTTGAAATATCAAGGAAAAGAACACACATTGAACAAAGTGCATGAATGTCGATGTTTAGTGTTATTTAACTTTGACTTGATATTTTGAAGTTAACATTGGAAGTGTTGGCAAAATATTCCAACGTAGACAAATTCGCAGACACAGGTCACAAGCATTTAAAGGGGCCGTTTTGCGTGCATCGGCGACCGATATTCGCTTTTCCAAAAGACCAATACATATCATTATGGGTGGACCCTGTTTTGTTCGTTATAGCGGCGTTGCACTGCAACATGTAGAATTAGTAATTAACTTACAGCCAAAGTACCGAATAAGTCGACCTGTCGAAGGCAGCTTACAGTATTTACGCAAACGGTCCACAAGACGTGAGGACACAAACATTCCCGAAAGAGACACGGCGCGACTTCATTCCACCAAAAAAATCAAACGAAACTGCGTCCCAAACTCGGATAATTTTTGCAAAAGATGCCCTTTTTAGGCTGCAATGTTGCCTCTCGAAGCAAACTGACACTCTAGTTTGATATAGTTTGCCAGTTAATGGCCAGCTATTTTATTGACAAATGAGGCTGCATATGCGAGTTAAAAGGAGAAAATGGACAAAATGGGTGGTACTAAGCGAGAAAATAGCGTTGTACGCCCGTCATGCCAGGGTGTGTGTTTGTATAGGCCTACTCAGCGACTCAATGCAGACAGTCGGCAAGTTGAACCAGGCTCAACTTTGCCGATCCGTCTGGGGCTGGTTTGCGTTATCGGCGGTACTTCCATTTGACATGTTTCCATTTGTCTGCGTTGAAGTTTGCGTCTTGATTGCGTTGCTCTCTGCATTTCTCACGTCGATATGGAAACCAGGCTTAAGACTGACTTGCGTTTATCAATGGACGCTTTTGTTCTGTGATATGTTCAATTTCATTTTCAATATGACCCTTATTGCCATATTGGTGAAGAACAGGAAAAGTAAACAGTAACAGTACAAATATATAAGTTGACAGATTATTATAAAGTAACAAAAACAAGAAATACACAATGTTCAATGTGCTGTTTGGTTCGCTCTATATGTTACGTCAATGCCTCTGCGGCAAGCAGAAGAGTTTAGAGAACTGATGGACTATAGGTGTGAAGTACAAAGTATTCCTATATTAATTTTCTGGTATTATATTTTTATATATATTCATACAGATGACACTTCTGATTTGAACTCACCAACTTTAGCTTGATGGACTGCCTCTGTAGCCTTCATTTCTGACCTCGTTTTAAATCGTGTAGACGTGTACTTGTATAGCCTTGGTGTAATGAATTAATCGAGAAGTTTTCAAATATAAAACGGTTTTTCTCAACCTGTGAGAGGGATAAGCTGACTCAGTATGCACTGTAGTTGGGTGATCAAAGAGTTGTACACAATTGAATTTAAAAAAAGAGAATTCCTTTCACTTTAGAATCAATTTGTGAATTTGGTACGTTGAATAAAATTAATCAAACCGCAACAACTTTCATGTATTATAATACCTAAAACAAATTTTAAAATGCTGACCTTTTTGAGGAAATTATGAGGTAATTACATGTACATTGTCCGCACAAGCTTCACCCTAATAGCTAGCAAAATTGAAAGTTAGCAACCGAGTACGGGACAAATGATCACAAGACCATGTGGCAGCGATGCCGGTGTGCATGGGGGAACGAGTACAATATGTTGTAGCAACTACATGATCAGTAACACTCCACATTGCATTTCAAATAGTTACGCAAATGTAGAATTATCAGATAACATGCCCAAACACTCAGACCACGCATTTATGTGCACTTTTCTTTTTTACTTGAACCTAAAGCGAAAAGTTCATTTATACAGGTTCTGTTCCAACACACAGTAACAACTAAAATAGTCATAGACAAACTTACAGTTCAATCACAATATTTCATTCATACAAGGGACCCACAACAACATAGCCAAAGAAACGAAAAAACTGGTCTGTTGTCATTTAAATATCTCATAAACGGAAACATTAGCCCCAATGTCACCCATTTTATAAAGACAGGTCTTGAGGAATATACTCAGGTAATTCCCAGTAATTTGTATATAAATTAAACATATTTAGTTACACTTAAATGAACGCACTAACATCCACAAACAGAGCTTTACACCACCCCGAGAAAGCATTTACGACACAATTGCGTTGTATGGAAAAACTGACCAAATTTACTCACTTTGGTTTGTACAGTGTGTAGGCAAGCCGTCTGGTGTGTACCTTGTGACCTTGGATGTAGATTTTCATTTTGGGTTCAGCATAAAGGATGGAAGTATAGGCTCGAAAGGATTGCCTTTCTGGCACCAGACTGGAAGTTAATTGAAATATGATTTGTTAGCGTACATCAAAAGCCACTATAATAAAATTGATGCAATTTGTGCAATTTCCACGAATTTCGGTTCATTTTAACACACTAAACATCACCGACGATAATTCAAAAAACCTGTTAACAGCAGTTAAAGTGTTTCCAGTTTTGGTGTGGGAAATGGCTACTGCCAAACCTTATGTGAGATATCAAAGCTCCATTGTTGGTATCGAACCCTTCTGGAGCGGTAAATTCTTAGCGATGCTTGCATAATATTTAAACTCTAGATCGATTCCTTTTGCGAACATGCACAGGCATCGTAATCCACCAACACACCATTTTAAGCTATATCAAACTGATATATATAGAGCAAGTTATTTTATGTATAGTTATTTCTACCTATCGTCCGGCACTCCCGCAGCAGACACGGCTCCCGCCAACAGAATATCGCTGGCATCAGTAGTTACATCCAACTCCGTTTCTCCGTTATCCATCAGCTTCATGTGATAAATTATTACTAGGGTTCCTTTTAAACAAATCGGAAGGTCAAAATTATCGTCATATTTATCTGAGGCAAGTTCTATTTTCACATTGTTCAGGAACTTAAACCTTACCAAATTCGTGCATATGGCTTTACGAATAAACATCTGAAACTTTGGACAGAAATAAGTCATCCGTAGATACAGATATGCGGAGAGAGTTTGATGACATTTTTATCTAATGTCAGTATATGAAGCAATAAAGGTATATAACCATTTATTCTGCGTAGTCAATCCATCAAATAAGCACTACAGAAACAAGAGATGCATATTATGCTTGTGGAGTCCGGCAAAAATCATCTGTATGCTGTACAATGCTCGTCCACAGATTCGTTAAACGTCGGCTAACAATGCCACATAACATCCTCGCTCTGGTGGACTCAAATTTTACGATCGTTTTATTCACAGATGGAGTTTCCCTTTCAACATCATCCCAGAACACAAAGAAATTTCATTGTTGCATATATCCATGCATCTTCCAATCATGAAAGTGACACACCGTAATTTTCATTAAAAGATCATTTCTGTGTAGAATTTCAAAAACTCTTTTCTCAAGTTGATAGTTATAAACCACAAGAGCGATGTTTTTGAGTTATACCTAGATTTTTCGGGTTATACAAGTGCACTCATAGAAACAAGCAGGTGCATGTACACATTACCGCAAACAATAATGAAAACTTACCAGAGTCACCATCTATGCGATCAAACTGGGCAAAGAAGTCCTCTTCAGTTTTAAATGGCGAGTACTTGTAAATCAAATCCATTTCAATCTTGTGCTGTGACCACATAATAAAAAGCGGATATACTTCAACATGTAGTTAGAATGTTCCAGTGTGAAATGAGTGTCCATGCCATTCTAATATGGTAATCGTGCATAAATTAAGCATTTCTTACTCATTTAACGAGCCAGTTCGGTATTTCAAGAGCGCATGCCTAGTGCAAGGTTATTCGGGAACAGATACACGGGCGTGCAATAGTCTGTCCTATCAGAGAGGCTACACATGCCGACTCACGCGCGCTTTGTTCCCGAAGGACCATGGCTTTTTGAATATTGAACTAGCCCATTGGAGCAAGAAACGATGAACCGCTTAAAAAGCAAATAAAATTCGAATTTACCGGTAAGAAAACACACATACGTTACATGTATATACTTATACTATAGTCTCGTGCATCTCCTTGAACTGCAGCTTCCTATATATGTACTTGTTTCTGCATACGTCGTCACAATCAGGATAAGGATATAGTTATCCAAAATATATATCATAGTAACATATAACGGTAATTTAGTAACATAAACATCCATTAGTTTCAGCATACCCTTTGCTTCTCCTCTGAACTCTGTCCGAATGGGTGCCTTGTATTCTTCTCGAATGATGGCATGGGCACAATGACTTCCTCGATCTTTTCTTCTTCATGGAATGTGCGGGACAAGAATAGACAGCTCATTGTTGCACCCTGTTTGGTGAAGAGTATGAAGTCTTTTCCAATTCGCATTGCACCTCTGAATAGGAGAGAAAAAATGTACTTGTGTCCATTGTCACCTATATTAAGCAAAGTTCTAAACTAAATGATAAAACTTATGATAAATGATCAAAGTACAGTGTGAAATTGTTAAATGTTGTGATGCACAATTATATCTACAAACACCCTGAATAACAGAGGTTAACAATGGGACACAAAAGCTCATTGATTTCCAGAAAACTTACGATTTCAAACCATTCCCATATTGTCCAATCATATTAGAATCCATAACTCTCTTTGTTGACTTCCCAAACTGGATGACGGTACCAACCTCAGCTGCAAGAAAAATGATGACGTATCTCATTCAGCTATGAATCACAATCAACTTGTAAAGCGACAATCACTTTTGCGAGACACGTGTTTTGCACAGAGAGTTTGACTCATGGGTACCTTGCATGTTACATTGAAACCTTGTACCTTTTACAATGTCTTACTTCATACGTTAGAGCGACAGAGGTTGTAACTGCAAAACGTTGTGCATACAACACTGTCATGCTAGTGTGTGACTTTTTTTAATGTCCTGGGTCCTCAGTAAGCAAAGCGGTTACGCAAACGTAAACGTCGCTCTGAACATTAGTCCTTTTCCATGGAACCAGTATTCTTCACAAGAAATCCTTCGTGTTAATGATCAGGCTTTGTAAGCCAGAGGTTGCTGTTAATTCTGCTAATGCAACTTAACGTCCTGGATAGCAGTAATAAGCTTACACTTGATGTGCCATTGTAGCAAAAGGGGGAATTTAACGCCTAGCACTGAGGCGAAGGTAGTTCACTTTTTCAAATTTGGTAAACTAATTACGAAACATTACAGGCCTCTTTAGAGCGTGGTACAACGGCACGACGCAACGGCACGGTAGCTCTCTTGCGTTGTGACGCGTTGCTTTATGTCGTCGCTTCCGTTTCACTGCTTTTGGTCACATCTTGTTGTGTCGTCCTTTGCATCTTGCAGATTTTAGTGCCTAAACGGCGTCTCCTTCCGTCGCACTTTGCATAAACCGTCGTGCATTCAATACGGGCGGTTCACAATAGTGCGCCCCAAAGAGTTTGCAACGCGTTGGCCAATCACAATGCGCGAAATCTGTCGATCCTTCCCAAATTCGCCTTGGGTCGACAGATCTCGCGCATTCTGGTTGGTCAGTTTATTGCAAATTTTTGGAGGCGCACTATTATGAATCGCCCGCATTGTGTTCAGCGTCGTGGTTTCTTTCTGCATGATTTCGAGCATACCAAGGTGGTTTCTTTCTGCATGATTTCGAGCATACCAAGGTGGTTTCTTTCTGCATGATTTCGAGCAATGCATTGGACCAAGATACGACAATGTTAGCATCGAGGCAGGATAAGTGCTTGGCGGGCCTCGGGTCTCGTTGTTTCGTATGACGTAGGAACCGGCGTTCCAAAGGCCTTACTCCACGGCACCTTATTAGCTTGATTGCAATGATTTTACAGTTTTTTTCGGGGGGGGGGAGACATCTGCACAGTGCCAACTGTGCCCATTGGATAATCCGGCCAGTGGTGTAAATTTGTGCAAGTGAATGAGGGGAAAGTAATGACGTAAATAAATACCCAGCCATGGAAATTTGATAAGAAAAGGGGTTGCTGACACCACAAGGGCGTTGTCCATGATACTGACGTGTAGGCCTATTTGGAATACAGTCATTTGCCGAAGTTTAAGACCACCTGAAATTTTATTGGTATTTCTGTAACTGGGCCTGCATTACATTGTCTCATTGACTGATTACTTAACATGATTTTACAGTGCTGCATAACATCAGTGTGGAGCTATATACCCATTTGAATGAGGTTTTTTGCAAAGGCAGGTCTTGTATGACATTTTGTCTGTAAGGCAGCTTGGGGAAAAAAGCCAGTCTAAGCAACCAGAAATAAAGGAGGGAACACTGAATATTAGACTGTTAACATGTCAAATCATGGAAATGTGGTCAAAAATGTTCAACCAAGGTACCAAGGTTACACATTGAAAATAAGCATAAGTTGCCATGATTGATTTGTTTAAGTTTGGTTTTCCTTCAGGTTAATGCATTTTCTATGAGTGGCTCTAAACTTTTGAAAATGACTGTATGTCTGCTGACACCCCCTGAACCTTCTACAGCCTTTCTACAAAATTCTAACTAAAATTGACTTTTCTTTGTTCTTTTCTCTACAAAGCACGGGTGAACAAGAACAAATAACAGCCTTCGATTTCTGACAAAGTCTGCCTCAGGAGACTTAACTCAGATGAATCAGGGTAAAATTCACAAATCTGCAAGGGCCCAAGCGACGATGCAATTCCAAGGTACGACACGACTCAAGATGATGCCACACGAGGGGCTGGAAAGAGCGACGTACTACCTGAAAGATGGGAAAAAATAACCGACGGCAGGACGCTACGCAGGACGTGAGATAGTACATGTACAAACAAGCAATGGCACAAGAGCGCCGGTGCGATGCAACACGGTCGATAACTACCCCCATCAACTCCACCATGGTGAAATGCCAGTTTTCTCCTGTAACATCACAGTACTGTATATATTCCAGTAGACCTATTGTAGACTGGTCCATACGAGATACTGCTGGTTTCGATCTCAGTGTTCTCGGTCCTCCTCCCCAAGTCACTGTCTTGGTCTCTGAGATTCGAGGTCTGAGGCCTCGATATTTTGTCAGTTTCCAGATCCATACCACCATACCACAGGCCTCCAAGAACTATCTGCGGTCTTTTGAAACTCATTCATCTAAATGTGAATTCAACTCGTAAATTATGCAAAATCGGCCTCAAAAGCAAGATTCGGTCTTACCTTACTATCCCACAAAGTATTCATTTCTTAAGAGTCACACACTTAACAGTTACGTGCACAACAATGCTATGATACAGGGTCATACAATGCTTATATGATAGGTCTTGGTTGCTTGTTACTCTGCAATTTAAACATTAGATCCAGATGTCCAAACTAGCAAGTCTCCAACTTGATTCTAGGACGTCAACGACTCGATTTCTGGGAACAGTGTACGATCTTATGATTTTGAGGCCTGATTCTCGGATTTCTAAGTCTCGGTCTTTCCGACATCTAGGTTTCGGCACCACTGAACGTGTCAACCAGCCAATGCGAGTACTGTTTGGCACGATCGCCCCATCACGCATTGCGATTAGTCTATCCAATAGCAAATCTCTAACTATAATTTTACACAAACGTGGATAAAAAAAAGCAATCCGCTGTTGGTGGATTTATTGACAAATTGTGTCACGAGATCGACCAATAACGCAAAACAGATGAATTTGGGAAAATCAGGATATCTTGATTTAAGTTATCAAATTTATATTGATCCGTACCAGTTTCAAACATGCATTCGGGTTAAGGCATAAATGGTACGCTACCTGGATCCATTCCACTGCCATCGTCCAAGAAGCACAGCATGTATCCCCCACGGAGTGTTTCGTTTTTGTCTACAACAAACAGATTGTTTGAATGATGTTGATTAATAATTTTTCATCTGGTAAATGAACATTACAAAAACATCTTTGATACTATGCAAAGTCACGTAAATTAGAGGTTTAACACACATGCTAACTGCATTTATACATATATATTACATACACAAAAACGGTTCAAAACGACGAAGCAATTTTACCATTACACATGTATGATTTATATCTTTGATGTATTGAAATATTATCTCTAAATATTAGGGCCTATGTCGGATTAGCATTTACAGCATTATAAATTTACACTTATCAAGTATACACACAGCAAAACAGTAAATTGTAAAAAAAGCAGTAAACACATTTGATATATCTCAGATTTCCTTAAAATACTACTTGGAAGGAATTCTCTAAAATGCTGAGTACAATAAATCTATTTGAAATAATTCAAACCCTGGCGTTTCTTGGTCAAACGTCTTCCTTGAAGTTCACCAACGGCCTGAAGTGCAGTACTTCAAAGGTGTACGGCAAGTCTGCGGAAATATTTTCCCTCACTGTTGCAAACGCCATTACTTACAACTGTTACGACATTTTGTCTACTTAATTACAAATGTAGACACTTTAGACACTCATAAGAATTATTAATCTAATAAGACACTTATAAAGACAGGTGTATGTCTCGACAAAATACATCTATGAGCATAAGAGGTACATAGGCCTACATTAAAGTATGGCTGCAATGAAGTTTTATTCGACACAATTTTTCTGCATCTTGTAATCTTCAGCAATTTAGGAATAAATCTTTTACATTCCTATTCGGTTAACTGCATTGAAAAGTGCACTTTTCAAACTTTTAAAATTATCCATTCTTCCCTAGACAAGTGAGGGTGCTGTTGCTGTGATGTCATCAAGGGAAGACACGGTTTGGGGCGTAGGTTTTTCTATTGAAATTGTGAACCCGGAATTTGCTTATTGAAAACATTTCTGAGAAAAGGATTGCTGTTTGCTTATTACTACGCACATAACAGTGAATCAGCAAAGAAGAGAAACTTTGGTCAAGCAAAATCTACAAAAATGCAAGACTTTTGTTGCACGAACAAATGTAACGTTGAGGCTTTCTTCTTGGGATGACATCACAGCTTTGCTCATGAATATGGAGAAACTCATTAACATAAAACCAAAAAGGAAGTAAAATACCAAGTGAAACTAAAATAAAGTTGAAAGTAAGGTTAACTGAGACACAAAGGTGCATCTTGAAGGTATGTAGCTGCCCTGTAATACACAACACAAGAACAGGGTTTCAGATACGCCTTGAATTTCACGCATAACATTACCGTCACTTCAAGTCTCCATGCACAAAACTCTACATCTCCATATCTTCAACACGAATTGGTGCCGAATTGGTTCCGAAAATATTTTGACATAGAAATTCGGGTACGAGAGAAGTAGCCTGGATGGCGGTATTCAGTGTGCAGCCCATAGTGTATTAAAATGATGAAGCTTGGACGAAATCCTTGGTTATCTAGTCAATAAATTAAAGCTGACCAAATGTCAAGCGGGTAAGGCTATCAACGTCGGGAACTCAGTGTTTTTGAAAACCCGCAGGAGACACTTCCAGTCTTCTTGATGCTCACAAACGTTTTGTTTGCAATCCTATTAGTTCACATGGACAATTTCAACCTGCTGATAGAGTTTAAATGTCCGTGAAATAAGCCACCAGACACCAACTGAAACACAAACCTTTTCAAGTCCACTGCAGCACAACTGAATCTTTCATCGAGATACTATTCCGTCCAGTGTCATCATTAACGTTTAATCAGGTAGGCGCCTACATTAATCAATCATTGAAAGGACTATACTAAATCAGTTGAGAAACCGTTTGCGAAACATACCCACACAATCACTTTAACTGTTCAATAGCTGAAACAATCCCATGCATCTGCAACTGGAGCGATCAGACACCCGCATCCAGCTTCTTGACCGACCCAAGAGACTTATCACGAACCATCTGGGCAACCCTGGAAACAACGCCTAAGTCTACAAATAATGTACTGAAACATTTAAAATACATATGTACAATATACTCCGAACAGAGGAAAAGACCATAACATATATACATGAATGGAGAAGTAGCCTGGATGGCGGTATTCAGTGTGCAGCCCATAGTGTATTAAAATGATGAAGCTTGGACGAAATCCTTGGTTATCTAGTCAATAAATTAAAGCTGACCAAATGTCAAGCGGGTAAGGCTATCAACGTCGGGAACTCAGTGTTTTTGAAAACCCGCAGGAGACACTTCCAGTCTTCTTGATGCTCACAAACGTTTTGTTTGCAATCCTATTAGTTCACATGGACAATTTCAACCTGCTGATAGAGTTTAAATGTCCGTGAAATAAGCCACCAGACACCAACTGAAACACAAACCTTTTCAAGTCCACTGCAGCACAACTGAATCTTTCATCGAGATACTATTCCGTCCAGTGTCATCATTAACGTTTAATCAGGTAGGCGCCTACATTAATCAATCATTGGAAGGACTATACTAAATCAGTTGAGAAACCGTTTGCGAAACATACCCACACAATCACTTTAACTGTTCAATAGCTGAAACAATCCCATGCATGTGCAACTGGAGCGATCAGACACCCGCATCCAGCTTCTTGACCGACCCAAGAGACTTATCACGAACCATCTGGGCAACCCTGGAAACAACGCCTAAGTCTACAAATAATGTACTGAAACATTTAAAATACATATGTACAATATACTCCGAACAGAGGAAAAGACCATAACATATATACATGAATGGAAATATTTCAATAAACTCCAACTAATGTTCTGGGAATACTGAAGACCAGCTGTACTACAAAGGTTCCTCCAAAGAACTTGCTAAACAAAAATGCAGCTTTACTTTGAACCCCCAATATGCAGAGTGTAGTGCGTCAGACACACAGGTTAAAATGACATTCCTTCATTTTTATTAACTGGTCGACCTTTTTAAGTATACATGTATCTAATACAGTTAACTGTGGTAAGAAAACCATTACACAACCGTACGAACGTTATGCATGTACCTACATATGCTACTATGTAATTTTTAAATGTCTTCGTAAGTATATAAAAAGTGTTACGTTTTGATTTGCTGTCTTCAAAAGTGATGCCATTTTTCATTTAAATGCAAGACAGTATTCGTTTTGCCTCTGCAGATACCTCGGGGCGCAATAACCTTTATTGTCCCCCGTTGATTTCCTTTTACTAGTTACCGTATAAAAATAACTACGCGTTTAACACGAACTTTCCAATTCCACTTTACTATTCTTCGTTTACTTTATTCAAACTCGTTTGGAGGAACTTAAACCTTTCTTCAGAACACGACCAGTAATTACGTGTATGCAGTCCCAGACATGTCCCTCTAGTGAACACGTGCACCACAGTGACTTTTACAGAATTTGAGAAACATTGAAGTTCACATAATTACATTGATCAGCCAGCGTAAGAGCAACAGTTCCCATGCTTACGTATAGCCAAGCTCTCCTCGGGGAAAAGGGGAGAGTTCAAAGGGCGGTTTCCCCCTTGACCACGCCACTGACCAAGGCACAGAACACTGTCAGAGTACCCTTAATACACATCAATGGACAGATTAAACTGGCTGATTAAACTGTATGGATATGATTTTAAAGAACCAGTCCCAATGAAAAGAGTGACCAAATCCAAGCAAAAGCTGCAGTTTCTATCGAAGTCTCCTTCCGTGCCATGTAATGTACGTATATGTGCAATGTATCCGCACTCTGGCAAACTGAAACGAGCAGCTTCCTTGCGACTTTCTTGTATTTGAAACATTCTAAAACTCACTTTTCTCTGTCCCCTCTGCAATCTGTACATTGCCAGGTATGTACATGTAATGACCTCTGTGTTTAATGTGGTTTTCTTTGTAAAGCACAATCGTCTTGTTTAAAAGCTCTTTACAAGTAGCCCTACCTGTTTTATTGTTAAAGTGATTTTGTGCCTAGTACGGCGTGCAGAAATAGAAACACCAGAGCACAGAACTTGCGTTAAAATAACCTTGTCAACAGACTGTAATATGTACATGTATTGCGTGAATTCTAAGAAACCGAGGCTTAAGCGTGAACCCGTATTAACAACCTTATTGCACCATAGCACTTACGTAATATTCCATGTTCATGTAGTTAAAAGAAAGCAGGCAAAACATCTTTTGCCCGATGACCGATAAACATGCATTCCACATGTGCCAATCTAACAATGACTGAGCACTTTGGGACTGACATGAATCTGCTTTTACTTTGGATCGAACTTTTTCATGGTACGTCTTCAATACTACCAGAATTTTCTTAAAGTCACTGCATCCCCTGTACGCCTATGTCAGATCAATTTCTACTGTCCCAAATTCTGCACGTATAACTTACCAATCAATGCAACACTTAAGTTTTGACGGGGATTTGTGGCTAAAGGGAACGCATCCCATTTTCCTTCTCTTTCTTTGACCCCTCGGGTGTTCGGAGACAGCACTCAGAAAAAAAAACCACAACGCCTCTAAATTTCGTTTATTAGGTATCAAAACAAAAATGGCAAGACACTAAATATTAAATGACTAACAACTTTTCCTGTCACTGTGGTCGACACATTAATACAAAGATTAAAATTACATGTAAATGAAATGATTATTTCAACAGTTAAACACATTATCTATACACCTGAGCATTTAAATCAAAACCCAGATGTGGTTGTAGGCACAACCACTGGCAAATTGAGTTGAAAGAAAATTGTTATTGGGGAGCTTTCCTCGAATCAATGAAATTCTCGTATTAGTTACATGTTAACAGACCTCTCTCTCATACATTTTATTTTGGTATTTACAAATCTGAGTTAAATTTTAATACAGGTCTTGGTCATAACAATATATTAATCCCTCATGAAATATTCCAAGGGCGTTGATCAACCCTCATTAACATGTTGAAAAAAATTTTGAGGAACGTGTTGAAGGTAATCCAGTTGATGGACAATCACGGCCAGTCTGGCTTTTCATCAACTCACAAGATATCTGCTTCTCCACTTGCCCGAGATCACCTCAATGGATTGTAGGACCCAGTTTGCAATTATAGGCACTTATCCTTCCCAAAGGTCCTCAAAACCAGCTGACGATCGCACTTTAAATAATCTATTTTATGCACTACATGAATATATATGCACATGTACTCTTATTCGTTTACTCACTTTTATGCAGTGATTGTTATTAAATACAACTTAAAAATTGTGAATTTAAATTACATGTAGGTCGATCACTAAACTTTATAACAAACTAGTCTTTTTAAAACCCCACACTTACCGGTGAACACATCCATTCGCCTTGCCCTTGCGTCCCTTTATAAACGAGAGAAAAGATTTTTTTTATTATGTCAGAATTAGAGAAACCTGCGTCACAAAAACTAATCACTTACTTTTCCCTTGATTTAATAAATGCCCACTATTTGTGGCATTTTAGGAATGTGACATCAGATATAAAAATATCTTCATGTGTGACAAAAAAAACTTTGCAATGATTTGTTTACTTGGCCTTCACGTAAACGGGCGCAAGGAAAATAACAATTTTGAATTTAACACTTTTGAAGTATCTGTTTCCCCCAAGTTGTGAGGCAAGGTTCACCTGGCATTGTCAAGCAGCTCCGCCAAAGCTCCAAAGAGAAACTCGTGGGTTGTTCTGTGAGACAATGTTACAAAAAGAACAAACAATAAGAAGCACACCGTGAACACAGAAAGAAAATTTAAATGCAATTGGTAGATGGGCTGATTGGCAAGCGCACCTGAAGGTCTATCTGCAAATTTGCCTGAGACAAATAATTCTGCACTGCCTATATAGCTTCCATAACGTAATTGGACAAGAACAGTGTAGAGGTATGCGGGCCTTTGCTTCGACATGCTGAAACTGGCGGAACTTGTGTACGACCAATGACTCTCCAGTGGTCAAAAGTTATCAGCGAAAAAAAACCAGAGGTATCCACAAGCGACTACAAAAAATGAGGGACATCTGATAGAACTCTGTCGTAGAAATGCCGTCGATGGAACAGAGGCACAACAGACCACCATTCGCATATTTTGACATGACAAGCCTGGAGGTTTGTTCAATTGTATGGAGTGAGTTCTGCCGAAAGCAACGACAGCATATATGCCATGCTAATTGGGCACAATCTGTAAATTAGCAGGTACCAATGATTGTGATGTATATTAATCGTCGACTCATAAATCTGCAGACGTTTTGCCAATAGCACCTTTACGTTATGATGGAGAACATTTGAAACATTTCTAGACAAAGTCGACTTGTAAATACAAAGTTGTATTTATTGTTTTCATGAACATTCGGCCTCTAAATCTGGCCTACCACAAAATTGAGCATATTTATACACACGTACAAGTACGCGTACAGGCTTGCAATTACACTCTCACGTGCCCCAGTGTGCCCTTATACTTTTTTTAGAGCCTAGAAGCGTCTATATGCAGACAGTTTACAGGGCAGCAATAAAATAACATGCAGTGTGCCAAAAGATGGCCAAGGGGTAGTGTAGTGCATCCTCTTCTGCAAAATTTATAACGCCAAAGCAGTTTGATTTTTTAAGCTAACGCGTAAATTTCTAAAGTTCCTTTGGATCACAGCCTGGATCATTGAGATCAATCGCACGCTGGGCGTAGACAGCATCCGCAATCTGCTGGAATCATAGAGCTCTAAAATTATAAAAACATGAACGCTAACTTCTCATTCTCTGCGCGGAGAAAATTTGACGCCGTCGTGGGCGCCAGACATAATAGATGTCGAATTATGTATTCTAAATGCACTCAAATACAGCATACGGAAATGTCAGCGGGTCTTTTGAATATGGCGCACACGTACAGAGCAATGGCACATGTTTATTTTCAACCATAGCTGATTATTTTAAACAATTGTTTCCCTAAACATTCGAGCAAGGTCGTCTGAGTTTGTGTGCATTCGTTCGATGAATAAGTTCAGCTAAATGAAAAGTCATTCCCTTAATAAGCCTTTTGCGAGTTAACTTTGACCCAAATCTGGTACACTGAGTTCTTTAAATTCACGTGAACATGACAATTTGATTTCTCCTTACTAAAACCACTGTTGCTATATACCTCGTGATTCGGGGCAAGCTTTTGCTTAGTGACATAAGAGACGCCTTGCAACAATACACTGGTCTTAATGCATAAGAAGGGCAAAAAGGAACCAGTCCATTCCAGAGATGGTGGTCGCTATGCAAAAGCTTGCCCCGAATCACGAGGTATAGCAACAGTGTCTTTAGTCTGAGGAATTCAGACGGCTCCAGACCAGCAGCTGTCCGGATCGGGTACCGATGAAAATTTAAAAACAAAAGTCACGACAAAATTCATGTACAGCGCATAGTCCTACGCGCACGAGCAAAATTAAACGCTCATTTACTGATTATGCGCTCATTATCAAGCACTGCCGTTATCACCGTTGGCAGTGTAGGAGAGCTGTTCTAACCAGAACATGGCACGTTGAAGGTCAATAAAAAACTGTATAACAGCCTTTGTCAAATATTTCAGCACGCTTTTCTCGAAACTAAGTGAAGTTTTTCAGAGCCCCGAGATTGGAAAGTAACGATTCTTTGCCTTTAAGTTTGACACTCATGTCAAAGAGAACTGAAGTGTGACGTCACTGTGAACCAGAAAGTGCAGTGCAAACGAATGGAGTACGTGTGAGTATTGGTTCATGCGCTGGTTCTCGCGCTAATGCCTTTTACACACGAATTGTGCGCGTATTCATTTCGGTACTCGGCATGTATGCTCATAATTACGCACACATGGAGATTTGTATTGTTACGTTATAGATAAGATTAAGCAACTTCGCCAGCCAGTGGTAGTAATGCGCATGCGCCTGCCTTATTTGCATATTTCATAAAAGGTCCATATAGAACTGCGTACTTATGAAAACTCTCGCCTAATTCAACACGTTTTAACATGGAAAAATGTTCGAGAAGCGCGGGTGAAAAATTAGCGCAGGGTAGGATCTAATTCGACTTTGTCAAACTTGCATGATAATTCGGACAGGTCGCGTTTAGCAGGTGTACAATCCAGAAGTGTATTTTCACCATATAAAGGCTAACATATCAAGAGTGAAACATCTTGATTTAAAAACAAAGTTCTGAAACAGTGACAAAAACTTTAACTTATAAAAGCTCATAGCACATTCAAGGCAAAGTTACTTTCAGTAACCTTTTCACATTCTCCAATGAAGATTTTGGGGTTTCTCGTTACCTTCATTTACGAAATTGAACACATTTAGTTTTTTCAAATAAACCCAGGCCTATACAATGAATATGCAAAAGCTGCCACTGCATGCTTGACTTGCCTGTATTTCCCGTACTACCAAATAGAAGAAATAAAACAAGTCACGCTGCAGCAGTGATAAACGGTTTCATTTTAGTGCATGTCCCCTTTGTCTTTCTTGGCTAATGCGTGTTCATGTATTGACATCTCGTCACAAAAAAATCAAAGGTATCACATTAACAAACGTAACTATGAGAGCTTTATGGAATAGTTTACCTTTGCATTGACCTGGTAGGCAAAGGCCACAGAATTCATTTAGAGGAAATGGATTGAGACTGTAGGTAAATGTACTTGGCCTGTGAGAGTATTATCATGTGTATTATTTAGGCCCTGTTGGCATGGACGGCAACGTGCGCATTTTCTGCAGGAACTTCATTTTCGTCATAATTTTCCTCCTCGTGTTCATCAGCACCCCAAGGGTACCCAGCAGCCCCTCCTCCAGGTGTGCGACTTTTTCAAAAAAATGGGACCCCCTTAAAACGAGCAACCCCTGAGTAGTAACGACAGTCTGCAAAGTTCAGTTACTGGAATCATAACCCGTCAGGTCAGGTATCCAAATTACAGTCAACACCCATGAATTACGTTGCACATGCTTTTATGATGGCCCCTCAAATTATTCCGAGAAATTTGGAGTATTACAAATCCACTTGGGAAGGACTGACAACCAGACAGGTTCTACAATGACCGTCTTTGCTAGGTTTGGATTCACCCTTTCAATAATGAAGTAAAACAAAATCCTCAAAATGCCAAATTCCCTGCATGGCATTTCCTGCGCACGTAAGATGGCTATATGCAACAAATGTAATGATGACACTTCACGGCCCGATACAGAAGTGCGGTAAACTGGGCCAACAAAAATGTGTGGTTTTATGAATATCATGCACCAGTCATGAAATGCATGTCACACGTAACAGATTTTTCCTTTTTCCATGCATGCACTGAGCAATGCACAATACATGACGAGACCAGATAACGTTGCCCGCTAGCTTGCACTGAAACAGCAATTCCCACAACAGGCGGCCTCTTGGCATAATTCTGCCCTCTGTTGCCTAATTTTTGTACGACATCACAATACACTGGCAT